>NW_025336284.1:1566994-1592271 GCF_004798865.1 Varanus komodoensis | reverse complement strand
GTATCAATCTGTGAAATAATAAAAAGGGCTGCTTGTGTTGACGCAGAAGAATTTTCTGCGAAGATCTTCTTTGTTCTCCCGAACAACCAACCAAGCATGCTTTGAAACTTTATCTCTCGTCTGCAGTGTTTTATTTCTCTCTCTGAACTCTCTCGCACCAATTGTCGAGCCGGATCTCGACAGAAGGGGATCCAGTGACTGATGTGAAAGAACAGGCACAGATGCTAAATGAGTATTTTGCCTCTGTGTCCTCTCCAAAGCAGGATGGGGGAGATCCGCACAGGAGATTAGAAGAGGCTGGGGACATAGGGGCACAGATTAGAGTCACCCCCCTAGAAGTTGAGGGGCTCCTCAGGGCATTGGACATTACAAAGGTGGCAGGTCCAGAAAGGTTACACCCAAGAGTACTTAGAGAGTTGGCAGGGGTTCTCTCATGCCCGCTGGTCTCCATTTTTGAGACCTCGTGGAGAATGGGTGAAGTTCCAGAGGACTGGAGGGTGGCATCAGTGGTCCCAATTTTCAAAAAGGGTAGTAGAAGGGACATGGGGAATTACAGACATGTTAGCCTTACATTCATTGTAGGAAAAACAATGGAAAGGCTCATAATAGAGAGAGATCTAGTGATGCTAGATAGGGAAGGGAGGCTGACAGTCAAACAACATGGCTTCTGCAAAAACAGGTCCTGCAAGACAAACCTTGTGGAATTCTATGACAAACTTTCAAGATGGCTAGATGGAGGGGATGCAGTGGATGTGTTTACCTGGATTTCAGCAAGGCCTTTGACAAAGTGTCCCATGATATCCTGGTGAAGAAACTGTGGAGTTTAGGGATACACCAAAGCACTGTCTGGTGGATTAGGGCATGGTTGACTGACCAAAAGCAGAGGGTAACCATTAGTGGGGAATTGTCAGGATGGTGGCCAGTGACAAGCGGGGTCCCCCCAGGGCTCTGTCCTGGGGCCAATCCTGTTTAATCTTTTCATTAACGACATGGAAGAAGGGGTGAACTGTCTGCTGATCAAATTCGCAGATGACACTAAAACTGGGGCAGTGGCCACAACTGAGGAGCAGGTACTCCAGATCCCAAAGGATCTGGACAGACTATGGAAGTGGGCAGGAGATGACAGGATGGCGTTCAATGTGGATAAGTGCAAGGTCTTGCACTTGGGGCATAGGAATAGGTGTCATAAATACAGGTTAGGTGACAAGTGGCTGGAGAGCAGCACTTGTGAAAGGGACCTCGGTGTACTGGTTGACTGCAGGCTAAACATAAGGCAGCAGTGTGATGCGGTGGTCAATAGGGTGAACACCACCTTTGATTGCATAGCCAGAAGTGTGGCTTCTAGATCAAGAGAGGTATTACTGCCACTATTAAGGCAGCTTACATCTTCTTCGCCATCTTAACCCCACAACAACAACCCTGTGTGGTAGGTTGGGCTGAGAGCCTGTAACTGGCCCAAAGTCACCCAGTTGGCTCCATGGTTGAGTGGGGACTAGAGCCCAGATCGTCTGAGTCCCAGTTCCATGCTCTTAACCACTACTCCGCACTGGCTCTCCAGTGCCAGTGTGGTGTAGTGGTTGACTCTGGTGCACCCACAATTGGAGTATTGTGCTCAGCTTTGGGCCCCTCATTACAGGAAGGATATAGCCAGGTTAGGGTCAGTGCAGTGTAGGGCCACAAGGTTGGTAGCTGGTTTGCAGGGGATGGGGTATGAGGCAAGTCTGAGGGAACTGGGTCTCTTCAGCCTGGAGGAGACTCAGAGGGGATATGTTGGCGACATACAGGTATGTGAGGGGATGTCACATGGAGATGGGTAGAGATCTGTTCTCCCCTGCAGAGAAAGGCAGGACACACTCCAATGGAGCAAAGCTCAGGGAACCAAGGTTCCCTTTAGATGCCAGGAAGCACTTCCTGACAGTCAGGACTTCAAGGGTGTGAAATGGGCTTCCACGAGAGGTCATTGAGGCCCCATTGGTGCGGGTGTTCAAGGATAGGCTGGACATGCACATGGCAGGCATGTCGTGAGCGAAGCCAGCTGGAGCCGGGGGTCAGACTAGATGGCCCAGGCAGCCCCTTCTGACTCATTCTGTTTCTATGTTTTTAAGTGTTTTAAATACAGCGGGGGTATAACATGACTCAGTAACTCTGTCAAAGAGGTAAGGATTCTTTCCTTATTTGTCCAAAGTTGAACATCAATCTTTGGGAAGGATATTAGGACCTGGTTTGTTTGGAACATTCTCTGTATTCTTTCATCAGTCTTATGTTGTGCAAATTGCATTTGCCCAAAGTTAGGGGGGTGGGCATGGAATGACAGCATCTTCCTTCTTTTCACCTCTTTGCTCTGACTTGGTACTGGGTGGGCATGTGTTTGGATTAAGGCTCCTAATTGCGTTTCAAGTTTGTTTAAATGCTCTAGAATCAAAATTAGAGTTTTTTCAGATATAAGGCAGAGTGCACCTAACTGTTGAAAGAGGCAATCTGGCAGTGAGGGGAGAGCGTATTCCATTGTCGTACTGTTTACTTTTCATCCTAAAGGCTTCTGCTTCCCTGCATTCTCCTTGACTAGGTTTTTAATTAATGGACTACTTTCTATCTCTTGACAGGCCGAACTGACGATGAGGGTTCTGGCAAATGCCGCAAGTCTGCTGTTAGTGCTGTTCTGAATTCTCACAGCTTATGTAGCCCTATTGGAAGGCAGAAAACTTTCAGTTCTAAGCTGTTTTCCTTCCTCTCCTTTTCCAGCTTTTCTTCTCTGGAGCTTGTAGTGGACCATCTCTTTCTTATTCTCCCCACTTTGGCTGTAGCTATATCCTTGCTTTTCATAATTGAGGCTTCAATTCTTCAAAATAAGTGAGAGCTGTGACTGAACTACGTCACTTTGTTGCCATCTTCCCTCTGATTTCAGATGCAATTCTAGTTAGAAACAGATCTTATGGCTTACTGGTCTCTCTTCTGGGATTTCTCTGTAGCGTTCACTTATTTGTTCAGTAAAGGCAACACTTTAACCATATTCTCTCTGCTTTCTAAACTTTAATTCCTCCTCTTCCTTTATTGTCAAAAGCAATCTCCTCAACACTTAAGTTTTTTAATATTCCTCTTTACAGTCATATCTTTAATATTCTGTTCAAATTCGCCAAAGCTGTTCCAGGATTTTAAAGCTTTCTAGTCTTTAAAACAAACTTTTAGAGCTCTTTCTCAGAACTTTCCCATGCTGGGATGAATGCACTCTGATGGAAAAGGGTGAGATTATTTATCATATATTAGCACTGCTTCCTTATCTTCAACTCCACTTAAAATTACAAAGTTTCCTTATGACTTACCCAAAAATCAGGATGTTAAAGCAGGGGTAAGCTCATACATTCTCTTGAGTCAATGGAGAAATAAAATTAAGATGTTGTACAGGCATACCAGCATTCCCTCCTCTTGTCTGGCCAACAAAGTAGCACTTTCACTCCTAGTTCCAAACTGGGGAACTTTGGATCTTTCTTCTTTCTAGGCCCACCTCCTGGGAAACATCTAAGCATATTTCATTAAGTAAATATATTGGTTTAGGGATTTGTTCCTTCCCCAAATTACTCTCCTGCTCCTTTGATGGGAGATAAAGTTATTAACTATGCAAATTATTCATTTTCATGCTATGACACACTCAGGAAGAGTTTAAATTGCCAATATACTACTTAGCAGTGAAGTGTTCAAGTTCTTTATTCCAAGTCTCAAGTCTTTCCTTTCAAGTCCAAGTTGAGTCTCAAGTCATTCATTGCTAGAAAATTTTGAGTTGAATCTCAAGTCACTTCTCAAGTCTCAAAAGCCTATTTTAACAGAAAAAAGGCAGGTGATGATGGGATATATGGAGGCGGGGGGAGTGGGAGAGTTGTAACCTGATGTTCCAATCTGCATTTCTCTCAGTAATGCATTGACATCCTTTATTTCAACTACGTTTTATTTTAAAAAGGTGTGCTGTTATTTGAATTATCAAGATCGTAATTTTTAAAAAACTGATTTTCTCAACTCATTTGGCCCTAAGTCTGGCACTGTTATTCTCCCTGGAAATGTGCCACAGAGTAGAGGCAGCAGCAGGAGAATCAGTGTCTTACAGAGTTAAGCTAGCTGACTCTCATTCTTGAATAAATTATTACAAGATCATGAGTATGAAGCATTTTGAGCACTTTTAAGCACCTTGTTTGACATTTTCTGAATATATTCCTGAGTTGCTCTGCTAATTTAAATAAACCATAAGAATAATAAAATGTCACCATTCCAACCAAGGCCCAAACCTAAAACAGAACAGTGAAAAAAATCAGAAGTTCCTTCCTTTCTTTTTATAGAATTAGGTAATACATTCAGACCTGTTGACAACTTTGGAGTTCACTCTCTCCCTTTCTGCTGTCAATTCAGCATCATTCCCCCATCTGTAGTATGGGGAAGCGAATACTGATCTAGATTAGGAATAGGCCTGGTTCAAGCTTTGTTAACTATGTTTTCGTAAGTGGGATGGAAATAGTTTTATTTTTCTCTCTCCTGTTTGAATAAAATGTGGGAAAAAGCTAAACTGAAAGATTTGTTCATTTCGGCATAGGGCTTACTTTTTACATGTTTAAGTTTATGCATTGAACTATGAGAGTTGCCACCCCTTTTTTCCTGACAGGCCCGTCATCTTTGCCAGGTATAGGGCAGACTGGTACAACATGGTTGTCTCCATGCTGGAAATGCTGCACCTTTTCCAAGTGATCAGTATAAATAGCTGAGAATTACAATTGGTTCATTGTTTGATAAGCACTTTCCATAGGTGTCTTTATAAACAGAATGAAATAAATCAGCTTTCTTGAGAAACAAATATGGACAGATTTGCCTACCCTTATAATAAGTGTTTGGGTTGTTACTAGTCATATGTACTCTGTGTTTGGAGGCAGTGTACAGCTGACAGCAAACACCAAGGATTCCTCATAGTGTATTTGTAGGCATTTACACATGTCTGCTGTTGAAATGGAATTCTCTGTTAGATAGAACTTAGAAGAAACAGCAACAAGACTAGGGATATGTTGATACTGAGAAGTCTCAGTTATTTGAAGATGATGGACATCCTGCTTGTTCCAAACCAATGACAGGAAGTGGACCAAATTCTCTAACCCTCTATCTCTAAGATTGGAATGCATATTTAAAAAAATGTTAAGGATATTTGGACAAATTTTACTATTTGGATATTTTGCATTAATTTACATTATTCATGCAGATGACAGCATTTACCACATTTTGGCAAAAATTAGCACCTGAATGATTTGCATAAAGTTGACTGTAATATTATTTTCAAGATGGCCATTGGTTTCTGGGTATTGATTTGTATAAATCAGGCAATTCTATACAAAATTATCATAGAGACAGAAGCTAACAAGCTAGCTTGACTTATTCTTTAGTAAGTTGGTGGCTGCATATGGCTAGAAATTTGATTCTGGGGGATTTGAACATTTCTTAGATTTTCACCCTGTTATCGGATTCCTCATGTTTCACAGTCACAGTTAGACTTCTCCCTTTCCTTCAAATCAAGACAAACTAGCTTTTTAACTAAAAGTCTTTATTATGTTAAGGCTGACTAGCAAGGCTCACTTTATAATACAAAGAAGTATTACAGAAGTCAGTAACAAAAGAAACAAGTAGAATTTGAATACTGGGCATTAGGGAATTGTGGCTTAATTATATGAAGCTGATTCTAAACTGAACCAGCTCCTTTTTAAACTGAAAGCAACTAACCTCACCTTCTAGGTGGATCATATGGCTCAAGTCAGAGCATCTGGCACTCCACAATTGGTCTACTTTCTTAACCTGATACCACCTGATCAGATTAGTGTTGACCTCCTTCCCCATCAGCTTGACTTTTCTACAGAACTTGAAACTCTCTGATTCTCAAGAAGTGTCTGACTTATCTCTGGGTACACTGGCCTGTGCAATTCAGATGCAGAATTTGATTCATCTTGCACTTCTTCTGAATTAGAATCTTGCAAAAATTATTACAGGAGGAGGCGATCTGTCAGATATAGAAATCCCTCCCCCTGAGGAGATGATGTTGGTTGCTAGAAGACAGCACAGGCAGGAGATTCAGTTCAAGGAGCAATGGGAGGAGCTGGCAGGTGAGGTATAAACGTGCCCTGCCTCTGTATCAGCACAGGAGAAAGAGCTGTAAGTGGGGTGGAGACTGAGAGGTGTTAGAAAGGGCTCAACACACTGGATGAACTCAGAGATGTGCAGCAATAGGAACATGTAGCAATAAAACTTTGTGAAAAGAAGCAGTGTGAAACTCTGGAACAGCATGTGAAGAAGATCATACCTCATGATAATAGATGGAAATTATTTGGTCATCAGAAGTGGGGAAGGAAGGGAAGGAGTTTGCCTTCTTGGAAATACATTTCTGAAAACTGTAGGTTTTAGTGAGTTGTTTAGAGTATAGAAACATAGAAACAGAGCAAGTCAGAAGGGGTCTCCCAGGCCATCTAGTCTGACCCCCAGCTCCAGCCAGCTCTGCTCATGGCATGCCTATCATGTGCATGAGTGCAGGTTCAAACACAGCTTCTGCTTAGAACTTAGCATTTTGACTGACTGCATGACTTTTGTGACTTAAACTTAGGGATGCAGGTGGCGCAGTGGTTTAAACTGCTGGGCTAGTTGATCAAAAGGTCACCGGTTCGAATCTGCACAATGGGGTGAGTTCCCGTTGCTCCTTCCCAGCTCCTGCCAACCTTGCAGTTCGAAAGCATGCAAATGCAAGTAGATAAAAAGGTACCACTTCAGTGGGAAAGGTAACAGCGTTCCGTGCACTTCAGTGTTTAGTCATGCCGGCCACATGACCACGGAAACGGTCTGTGGACAAACACTGGCTCCCTCGGCTAGGAAATGGAGATGAGCACCACCCCCTAGAGTCAGACATGACTGGAATTTAATGTCAAGGGGAAACCTTTACCTTTTACCTTATGACTTTTGTGACTAAACTTACCTCCCAAGGAAGACAGGCTATGGCACAGTTTTTCCAATTGCCAAATTAGCCCATGGGTCCAAATACATTCCCTACCTGCACTAAGAAACAACACATATGCCACCATCTTGCGGTGTGCAAAGTAACAATGATGACTTGCTCCATGATAAAAAGCCAGCAGCTATTGCAAGCAATCTCTGGAATTAATTGGAATAGGTACTTTTTAAGGTAGTTATACATCCTTTATAGTTGTAGGCATGCAAAACTATTCTTCCCACCACAATTCCTCTATAAATTTCCTATACTCCATATCCCAATCTGCACCTGAACACTACGTATCATGGGTAGTCATGTTCTGACCTCCACTAAGTTTTTAAAATTACAAGTGGATGTACTCAAGTTGTGTTTTTATTATTCCAAGTAATTTGAGCAGCATTTAATGGCCAGAAGGATTATACACAGCCCTTAGATGATGTCAAAAAGAAAAAAATAATTATAACATTTTTAATTATGCTGGCATACTTACACTTAAATTGAAAGGAACAATCAGCAAGTTGTCTTGTTCTTTCTTGATTAGAAGCAATCAGCGGCCTGATGTTTGCCTAATGAGCACAGACAACAACATAAAAATGAGAGTCCATATACCACGTTGGCACTGAAATATAAATTCCATGTAATTTAATTGCAACTTGGCTGTATACTGCTGGCATTGCTATTTAAAACTTAATCAGAGTTTAAAGAATAAAGCTTTGGGATAGCCTTTCAATCACTTCTCTAACTCTAAAGGAACTACTTTGTTCTTATTTTTCTTCAGCATCAACAAAGAAAATGATTCCCTCCAGTAATTTATATCCATACCGTTTAATAGACACAAAATAAACTTTTCTATACTCTCCAAAGAAAATACTTTATGAAAGTATTTTATTTTTTTCTCTCATTGATCAAAAGAAAAGCAACCAGCTTTTAGTCTGAGAAATTGTTGCTGAGAAATACTGACATCTAATTAAAAGGCATATATTTCATTCCTAATAACAAAAAGCCATAATAGCTGGAATTTCATTCAAAATTTCCTCCTGCATAGTCCAGCAAGCATGTCCCAATGATTATGTAAGGCTAAACATCACCATGAATTCAAGCACTGGAAAAAGTTGATTATTGAACTTGTTTTGGAAGAAGTCATGCTACAGAACCTTTAAGTGAGATCAGTCAAAATAAAATTTTGGTGGTTCCCAAGTTAGATAGTAGAAAAAGTAGTGTTGAGCAAAATAGTTCCATATCCTAGTGTGCAAAATGCCCCAACTAAATGTCAGGCGTAAGTATAAAAGATTTATTCACAAGAATAATCAACTGCCAATGAACTGTTCCAGATGGGGCACCTGAGCAGTCCTCAGTGGGCATTTTAGATATTGATCATTAACACTTGCTAATAGGTCACAGAAGTAAAGAGTTACAATGGTCTGATCTTTCCAGCCTGCATACCAAAGCAGAAAGAAGACACTCTGACGGATGGGAGAAGGATGGAATGGTTGATGTGCATTGTCCGTTCTTTGAGGACAATTGTCCTCATTGTCTCAATCTGTCAAGAGACAAATGGTCCCTGGTTAATTTCAGCTACATTTCAATGATGCACACATAGTGATTTCTAGAAAAGAGGGTTTTTCTCTTACCCAGCTTTGCATGATTGCATGTATGAAAGTTGTATCTATTAACTTGAACATCAGCAGTGTAATGATTTCAAGTGTAATGAGACTGTGTTCCTTTAAGTGTTGGTAAGCTTCAGGAAACTTAATGTTGAGTTTCAACCCAACTTTTGTGCTCTCTTCCTTCACCTGCATCAAGAGGCTCTTTAATTCTCTTCACTTTTTTGCCATGAGAATAGTATCACCTGCATATCTGAGTTTGTTGATATTTCTCCCAGCAATCTTAATCCTGGCTTCTGATTCATCTAGCCCAGCCTTTTGCATGATGTGCTCTGCATATAGGTTAAACAGGCAGGGGAACAATATACAGCCTTGCTGTATTCCTTGCCCAATTTTGAATCATTTAGTAGTTCCATATCCAGTTCTCACTATTGCTTCTTGACCCATATACAAGTTTCTCAAGAGACAAATAAGATGGTTTGGTACTCCCATCTCTTTAAGAACTTGCCATAATTGGTTGTGATCCACATAATCAAAGGCTTTTGCATAGTCAATGAAGCAGAAGTAGATGTGGGCATGTCGTGAGCGGAGCCGGCTGGAGCCAGGGGTCAGACTAGATGGCCTAGGAGGCCCCTTCTGACTCACTCTGTTTCTATATTTCTATGTTTTTTTGGAACTCCCTAGCTTTCTCCATGATCCAGTGTATGTTGGCAATTTGATCTCTAGTTCCTCTGCCTCTTCCAAACCCTGCCTGTGCTTCTGGTAGTTCTCGGACCACATACCACTGGAGCCTAGCTTGTAGGATTTAGAGCATAACTTTGCTAGCATGTGAAATGAGTGCAATGGTGTGGTAGTTTGAACATTCTTTGGCACTGCCCTTCTTTGGGATGGGAATGTAAACAGATCTAATCTTGTGGCCACTGTTGAGTTTTTCAAACTTTCTGGCATATTAATTGTAGCACTTTAACTGCATTGTCCTTTAGAAATATGAGTAGCTCCACTGGAACAGTGTCTCCTCCCCTAGCTTTGTTGTTGCTAAGACTTCCTAAGGGCTATAACCTCCTCATCATGCTCATCAGGGACATTGAGATCTTTCTTGTAGAGTTTTTTTGTGTAATCTTGCCAACTCTTTGTTAGGTCCCTGCCATTTTGGTCCTTTATCATGCCCATCTTTGCATGAAACGTTCCCTCCATACCTCCAATTTTCTTGAAGAGATCTCTTGTCCTCCCTATTCTATTGTTTTCTTCTATTCTTCTCATTGTTCATTTAAGAAGGCATCTCTTCTACCTATTCTCTGGAATTCTGCATTCAATTGGGTGTATCTTTCTCTTTCTTCCTTGCCTTTCGCTTCCCTTCTTTCCTCAGCCATTTATAAAGCTTCCTCAGACAGCCACTTTGCTTTCTTGCATTTCTTTCTCTTTGGGATGGTTTTAGTTGCTACCTCTTGTACAATGTTGCAAACCTCCATCCATAGTTCTTTCGGCACTCTGTCTATCAGATCTAATTCCTTAAATCTATTTGTCACCTCTACTGTATATTCATTAGGAATACGATTTAGGTAATACCTGAGTGGCCTAGTGCTTTTCCCTACTTTCTTCAATTTAAGCCTAAATTTTGCAACAAGGAGGTCATGATCTGAGCCACGGTCAGCTCCTGGTCTAGTTTTTACTGACTGCATAGAGCTTCTCCATCTGTGGCTGCAGAGCACATAGTCAATCTGATTTCTGTGTTGACCGTCTGGTGATGTCCATGTGTAGAGTCGTCTCTTGGGTTGTTGGAAAAGCGTGTTTGCTATGACCATCGTATTCTCTTCACAAAATTCTACGAGCCTGTGCCCTGCTTCATTTTGTACTCCAAGGCCAAACATACCTGTTATTCTGGTTATCTTTTGGTTTCCTACTTTAGCATTCCAATCCCCCATGATGATACGGACATCATTTTTTGGTGTTATTTCTAGAAGGTTTTGTAGGCCTTCATAGAACTGGTCAATCTCAGCCTCTTCAGCATCAGTAGTTGAGGCATAGACTTGGTCTACTGTGAAGTTGAATGGTTGGCCTTGGATTCGAACTGAGATCATTCTGTCATTTTGGAGGTTGTATCCCAGTACTGCTTTTCCTACTCTTTTATTGCCTATGAAGGCTACTCCATTTCTTCTGAGGGATTCTTGCCCGCAGTAGTATACTGATGGTCATCTGAATTAAATTCACCCATTTCTGTCCATTTTAGTTTGCTGATTTCCAAGATGATGATGTTCAGTCTTGTCATCTCTTGTTTGACTACGTCCAGATAACCTTGATTCATAGATCTTACATTCCAGGTTACTATGCTGTATTGTTCTTTACAGCATTGGACTTTTCTTTCACCACCAGTTCCATCTGCAACTGAGTGTCCTTTTGGCTTTGACCAAGTTGCTTCACTCTTTCTGGCCTGGACCCATGGTTCGTCGTAGAGTCTGCTGCGCTGCAAAGCCCCAGGAATGCTTCCAGCACTGCTATCAAGACAGACATGCTCTAGCTGCTCCCTTTGCTCTTCCACTTCCTTGGAGCAGCTGTACATCCCTGGGCACCTGTGAGAGAGGATGCCAGGGGTGGCAGGTTGATGGGAACAGGGTGCAAAGGGGCCGGAACCTTCATCTTGCTGGCTGATGAAAGGGGGTTGGCCTGGTCTCACCACTGCCACCTCTGGCACATCGCAGATTCTGTGCTGCACTGCAAAGCCCAAGGAATGCTGCTGCCACCACTGCCATCAAGACAGACTCATGCCAGCCCCTCCCTTCACTACTCTGCTTCCTGGGAGCATCTGTATGCCCCTGGGAACCTATGAGAGAGGTTGCCAGGGGTGGCAGGGTGGTGCCCTTGGGGGCAGCATGTCTGGGGCTCTTCAGGGTTGGCTGGAGCTGGTCTTGGCCAGGTGCTTTTTAGTTATTATAAGAGTGATGGCCAGGTTTGGTTGATTATTATATGTTTTTAGAGCCAGAGGCTTTTGCAAGTTGGCTCTGTTTTTATTTTTATTACACAGCATCTGAGTTTTATTGTTTTTACCTGTTGGTTTTAAATTGTTGACAGAGTTCCTGGGGAGTGGGTGAGTTCCCCCATTGGGGTGGTTAAGGGCAAGGGAAGATATGATGCTGGGGATCCAACCTGTCAAGAGGGCGAATGCCACCCTTGGATGCATAGTCAGAAGTGTGGCTGCTTGATCGAGAGAGATATTGCTGCCACTCTATATGACTCTGGTGTGCCCACAGCTGGAGTATTGTGTTCAATTCTGGGCCCCTCATTACAAGAGGGATATAGTAAGGTTGGAATCAGTGCAGCAAAGGGCCACTAGGATAGTGGCTGGTTTGCAGGGAAAGCCATATGAGGAGAGACTGAAGGAGCTGGCTCTTTTCAGCCTGGAAAGGAGGATACTCAGAGGGGGCCTGTTAGTGACATACAGGTATGTGAGGAGGTGCCACGCAGAGGTGAGTCATGACCTTTTTTCCACTGCAGTGGAGGGCAGGACACGTTCCAGTGGAGCAAAGCTCAGGGAACCAAGATTTAGGGTAGATGCCAGGAGGTACTTCCTGATGGTTAGGACCCCTGGGTATGGAATGGGCTTTCATGGGAGGTGGTTGAGGCCCTATTGGTGAGGTCATTCAAGGCTATGCTGGGCATGCACATAGCAGGCATGACAAGAGTGGAGCTGGCTGGAGCCGGGGGTCCCCTTCTGACTCACTCTGTTTCTGTGTTAATCAAATATACATTTATATTTGCTGGTTCTACATCAGTTTAAGATAGATCTTTTTAGAACAATATCTACATGAAAATCATAATGCATTTCTTACATATTTTCCCCGGCAGAATTTGTTTGTGTGATTTGCTATACATTTCCTTTAGTAGACACATTTTTGATCAGAGAATGGCATTGAAAACTATGGAAACTATGAAGGATAATTCCATTCTATTTTGTTTTAGTTTGGAAATGTGAGTTAGGTTGGTCCATATTAAAGGGTAAACTAAAAGAAAACATAATCCACCATCCCTACCTAAAACAAGTGGCTGGAGTAGTACAGCTGTTTAAAAATAAACACAGATATGTACTCAAGTTTGGGGAGATTTTCACAAATCTCCTATTTTCTTCCTAGTTTGCTCAAGTTTTCAAATTGTACAAAGTGAGCAGCAACATCAAATGTGAATAGGAACCTGGGCATGGGATAATTGAGAAGATGATGTTCAGAGGATCCTAGCAATTTCTGACTTGTTCACCCATCTCTACGGAATGTCTAGCAGACAAAGCCCTTCTGTTTTGTCTTGCTGAGTTATAGATGCTGACCTTGTTTCCTGACACTGGCAAAAAGAAGCATGGAAGAAACATTCAATAGATGTTATGTACAAGCAATGCCATCCACTTGCAGTTTTGTGCCACCCAGGTAAAATTAGTTTTATGCTACTTCCAGAGTCCAGGGCTTATGTCTGGACTGGCAGACTGGGTCTGATATGCACATGGATCTGATGTGCACAGTTCAAAACTATTAATGGACTTGATGCTACATAGAGAAATGTGGAAATTGTCCATATCTCCTTCTCAGCATCTGGGCCACAGCATCTATTTATGACCCACGTTGATACAAGGAGATTTTCACGTAAGTTTAGAGTCAAAACAATGTAGCATTATTTCTCCAAAGCTCCACCAAAACTCAGAGCTGGCAATGCCAAGACCAGTAAGATATAATTGGAGGCCAAATCAGGGGGCAGAAAATATAATGAAGAGCCCTGTATGTATGTTACATATGTGCGAAAAGAACCACTGCATTACAGTTCATTTCTGTAACACAACATTAACATCCAGGAGGAGGCTATGCAATGGCTCCCATGGCCGCCTTTCTTAGCCTCTGATATTGTCATGTAAAGGAAATGCTCCAGGAACTCATCCTGTAAGACCCAGAGCTTCTAACATTACCTTTACAAAGTTGCAGAAACCTTAGGATCTCGCCCCCAATACCCAACAGATTCCTGTCTCAGATACATCATGGTCTTTTTGTGGGGAATAGCTGAATAATTTTTACTAAATTTCTCTGCTGATAGGCAAGAATGTTGTTTCAGATCTTTTTATGGTTTTATCAGCATTTGCAACATTCCTCATGTTTCAGAGAAAAGGAACTTGTGGCTTAAACACGTAAAAATGAATGTGGGAGAAAGTGAAAGTAGTAGATCTGCCCATTCCTACTTATGTTATAGAACAGACTGTCCAGTCTCTCCCCGTGCAGAGTTAACATTTCCACTGTAATAGTAGCACCTCTGTCAGGAAAGTTTTATATGTTGGTGCTCATGCGAGATAAAAAGTGGTGTTAGGGAAATGGCCCCAGCTACAGAGATCAAGATGCTTTGTGTGATGTGCATGCTGTACTGTGGCCACAGGTGGAGCCTTTAGCTGCGGTGTAGTCCCATGTGCCCAGCTGCACTCACTAGTCTTTGCATCGGCTCTGTCTAAATAGATTATTTAAAATGATCATATCATGATCCAGCCTTTGCCCTTGCTTTGGTGATCAGCATGCTTTTGTCTCTCCCGATTAGCAGTGACTGTAACTAGCCATACTGACCATGGCAGAGCGTTCTTCTGTATTAATGTGAGATAATAATAGCCCAAAGGCTTTTTTTGTAATGCATTATGTGGCTTATGTGCTGTTTCCCAGAGGTCAGCAACTGCTTTAGCCTTGCTGAATTACTGGAAGCAGGCATGGATTCTGAGCAGCTGACAAAGTCAAGATGAGTGACTCTGCTTTGGACCCTTCAAGGACCTTTAAAATTTCAAAAGTAGTTGTATGACAGCAGAAAAGTGCAATAGAAAATCCTCGAAGATGGATTTGTGTCTGCTTCTTCTCAGAGTCAAAATGGCAAAGGATTACTTCAAAGGCTGAAAAGGCCATCTTTGGTCAGTTTGGGTATGTCTTAGCATCAGAAAAAAGTGCATCAAATAGTTTTTCTTGTGGTTCACATTCAGAAATGCTGAACAAAACTTCAGGAAATGGGACTGGTAGAAAAATGAGACTATGACTAGATTCTAGTTCAAATGGGTAACTTGGTGTGCTTGGTTTGGGAGCAGGAAAAACATGCTCTGTAGCATGAGGAAAATGAGCTTGTTTAAATCAGTGTGGTGTGGAGGTTAGAGGTTTGGAGATCTGATGCCTCCTTGGCAAGAGGAAAAAAGGCAAGATACAAATGCAATGTAACAATCCACTGCCTTTTATTTTTGCTATGATGTACTAGTGCCTCTAGTAAATGGCACTACACATGGACATTAACCACAGATTAATGAGGAGCATCTGGTTATGGAAGGTCCACTCATACAATTTTGGAGAGTTAATTGAAAGCTTTCATCCCCAAAGTCTTTGGACTGAAAGGGACAAGAACACATATCAGTTGCAGGTGATGGTAGCTGTGGAGAAGTGTTGAGAAATATTATCTTAACATGGAACTGTAGTTCTGGGCCTTTGGTACCTAATGAAGCAAAGGAAGGAGGTTTGTTTCAAATTCAAGACCTGCTATTAAGACTTTACCTTTCTCTTTAAAGTCCATCCCTGGGCATTTGGCCTCTGTAAGAAGCAATACAAGCAAAGGGTATAATTTACTCCATTATATAATCTTAACTGAAGCTAAGACAACTCTCCCACTCAAGTTAATGGCAATGCAGTTGCCAGGAATGATTTATGAGCCCTGAAACATTCTGTGTTATGGGCTGCAGAAGCTGGGAGTGGGCACCACTGGCAGAATCAAATGCTGAAGCAGCAGATGGGCTCTTTAGGGTTTGTCAATGGATTGAGCTTCTTGGGGATCTCAGCATTTTGAAATGGATATGGCATTCTTTCATATCAAAGAATTGTATCACATTACACTTTTGCATCTACAGAGCGACTCCACTGGCACTCTGTATTTAAGCACTACAGTTGCCTAAGTAACATATCTGTATTGTTGCCTTTTTCCTGTTAATTTGTTTGTTTGGAGGGGCAAGTTTGTATACTGATATAATTATTATAACTCCAGTGATACATCTTTGACAATCACTCATTTGTTTCATAGCAAAAAAGAAAGAAAAAAGAAACTCCACTGTGCATGAAACACAATTTAAATTAATCAAAATCAATAACTTTAATAAATCATAACATTGCATGAATCAGTGCATTACTCCTGTGCTTTAGCAAAAGCTCAATGAGCAGGGATATATCAATTATACTTTTCCCCATCATGTTACCTCCGTGTAAGGAAATGTTTAATGGTGCCAGTCATGGAAGGTAAAGAGGCATTAACACTTAAAAGAAAAAAATAAACAAACCAAAGAAAAATATTGGCCCCTGATAGTGGTAAGAATAGTAATTGGTGATCATTCTTTTCAATTTTTCATTAGAGAGAAAGCCCTTCCTCCCATTATAAATCCGTTGAATGGGAATTTCATAGAAACATAGAAACAGAGCACGTCAGAATGGGTCTCCCGGGCCATCTAGTCTGACCTGCAGCACCAGCCAGCTCCGCTCATGACATACCCACCATGTGGACGTCCAGCCTATCCTTGAACACCCGCACCGATGGGGCCTCAACGACCTCTCGTGGAAGCCCATTCCACACCCTCGGGGTCCCGACTGTCAGGAAGTGCTTCCTGGCATCCAAATGGAACCTTGGCTCCCTGAGCTTTGCTCTATTGGAGCACGTCCTGCCTTCCTCTGCAGGGGAGGACAGGTCTCTACGCATCTCCATGTGACACCCCCTCACATACCTGTATGTCGCTAACATATCCCCTCTGAGTCTCCTCTTCTCCAGGCTGAAGAGACCTAGTTCCCTCAGTCTCACCTCATACAGCATCCCCTGCAAACCGGCCACCAACCTTATGGCCCTATGCTGCACTGACTCCAACCTGGCTATATCCTTTCTGTAATGAAGGGCCCCAAATTGAGCACAATACTACAGTTGCGGGTGCAGCAGAGTTGTGTAGAGTTGTAGTAATAGCTCACTTGATCTAGAAGCCACACTTCTGGCTATGCAACCAAGGGTGGCGTTCGCCCTCTTGACCACTGCATCACACTGCTGACTCCTGTTTAGCCTGCAGTCAACCAGTACCCCGAGGTCCCTTTCACAAGTGCTGCTCTCCAGCCTCTTGTCAACAAACCTGTACTTATGACACCGATTCCTATGCCCCAAGTGCAAGATCTTGCACTTATCCACATTGAGCACCATCCTGTTGTCTCCTGCCCACTTCCATAGTCTGTCCAGATCCTTTGGGATCTGGAGTACCTGCTCCTCAGTTGTGGCCACTGCTCCAGTTTTAGTGTCGTCTGCGAAGTTGATCAGCAGACTGTTCACCGCTTCTTCCATGTTGTTAATGAAAAGATTCAACAGGATCGGCCCCAGGACAGATCACTTGTCACTGGCTGCCATCCCGATGATTCACCTCTAATGGTACCTTCTGCTTTTGGTCAGTCAACCATGCCCTAATCCACCGGACAGTGCTTTGGTGTATCCCAAAACTCCTCAGTTTCTCCACCAGGATATCAAGGGGCACATTGTCAAAGGCCTTGCTGAAATCCAGGTATACCACATCCACTGCATCCCCTCAATCTAGCCATCTCGAAACCTTGTCATAGAATTCCACAAGGTTTGTCTGGCAGGACCTGTTTCTGCGGAAGCCATGTTGTGTGGCTGTCAGCCTCCCTTCCCTATCTAGCATCACTAGATCTCTCTCTATTATGAGCCTTTCCATTGTTTTTCCTACAATGGATGTAAGGCTAACATGTCTGTAAATCTCCATGTCCCTTCTGCTAGCCTTTTTGAAAATTGGGACCACTGATGCCATCCTCATGTCCTCTGGAACTCTAATCTGTGCCCCTATTTCCCCAGTGCTCGACCTGCTGCACATCCACAGTCCCCTGATCTCAAAGCAAAGGATGGAGTGATCACACGCATCCAGAGCTCCCCTAATCTGTACTTCATCTATCAGCTCCTCCCTATTGGTCAAGACCAAGTCAAGGATGTTTCCCCCCCCTTGTCCCCTCTCAGACCCGCTGTGTGAAAAACCCTCCCTCTATAGCTTCTAGGAAGCGATGTGACCTTTGCCTGTTCTTTCACATCAGTCACTGGATCCCCTTCCTCCTTTTTTAGTGGTCCCACTACCTGTCTCCCCTTCCTCTTCCTATTTACATGCTGAAAGAAGCCCTTTTTGTTGCTCTTGATATTCTTGGCAAGTCTCAGCCCATAATCAGCCTTAGCCTTGCGAAGAATCCTCCTGCAACGGGTCTCCTCCTCCCAGTATACCCTTTTGTCTATTTCCCCCAGTATCCATTTCCTACGGAGGTTCCTCTTTCATCTAATCCCTCTAACCACCTCCTTTCGCATCCATGGCGGCACTCTCCTCCACCTCCCCACCTTACTGACTAGAGGTATCGTCTAGGCTTGCTCCTCCAAAACCTCCCTTTTCAGTGCCATCCACCCCTCCTCAATTCAGTTACCTTCCACTAACTTATCCCAGGAGACTTTCCCCAGTCTGGCCTTCAGTTGGCCAAAGTTGGCCCTCTTGAATTCCCAGCTTCTAGTGCTTGACCTGCTGCACATTCCCAGTCTCCTGAACTCAAAGCAAAGGATTGAGTGATCACTCGCATCCAGAGCTCCCCTAATCTGTACTTCATCTATCAGCTCCTTCCTATTGGTCAAGACCTAGTCAAGGATGTTTCCCCCCACTTGTCACCTCTCAAACCCTCTGTGTGAAAAACCCTCCCTCTATAGCCTCTAGGAAGCATCATGACCTGACTGTCATTGCCGAGTGAGTCTCCCAAGTAATATCCAGGAGACTGAAATCTTCCATAATTACTGTGTCTCTCCCCCGAGATATCCTTAGAATCTGGCCTGTCAGGACATCATCCAGGGTCTCAAGTTCACCTGGAGAATGATAACATACCTTCACTGTCAGGTCCCTTTTCCTGTAAAAACCCCTAAGTTTCACCCAGACTGCCTCTGCTGAATCCCCATTTGTGCTGCATTCTATCTCACTGCATCCTATCCCTTCCCTGATGTATAAAGCCACGCCCCCACCCCGCTTTCCCTTCCTGTCTTTCTAAACAGATGATACCCCTTTATGTTCATATTCCAATATTGTCTTTCATTCCACCAAGTTTCTCTGATTCCTACCAGGTCATACCCCCCTATTCACAGGAGAGCTTCAAGCTCTTCCTGCTTACTACCCATGGTCCTAGCATTGGTGTACATACAGCTCAACTCCTTCCCACCGCTTCCTTTCCTTGGAGTTCCCAGCCTCCTCCTTCCTCCCATCCTCCCTGATCACTGGACCCTCTCTGTAGGAGTCCTGTCAGTCCCTGCAGTACCTCTAAAACCCTGCTCCCAGAGCCCTGATTCTCCCCTACACTTGTCCATGTGCAGACATGTTTCTGGGGGGCCTGAACCCACCCCCTCGGCTCAGTTTAAAGTCTTCCGGATGAAGCTCGCTAGAGCATCTCCAAAGGACCTTTTCCCCATACTCGTGAGGTGTAACCCATCCCTTGCCAGAAGTCCATTTGCAAGAAAACGAGTGCTGTGGTCGAGGAACCCGAAGCGTTCCTTCGGGCACCACACCCTAAGCCAGTCGTTCACCTCGGAGGCCCTCCTGTCCCTTCCTAGCCCAAATCCCTGGACAGGTAAGATTGTCGAGAAGGCCACTTGGGCCTTCAGCTCCCTGAGTTTCTTCCCCAAGGCCTCAAAGCTCCTGGTGGTCCCAACCACACCCTGCCTGGCCACATCATTTGTGCCCACATGGATCATCAGGAGCAGCTGGTGACCCCCGGAGCGAACAAGATACTCCACTCTGTCCATCACATGCCGAATGCGTTTACCCGGCATGCGTGGGAGTCCCCAGTCCTCATGCCCTGGCCCTCACCTCTCCTGCAGCGGCCCCCTTGCCACTTGTCGTCCCAGGCTGGGGGTCCTGCTGGTCCCCCGAGTCCTCATCAGCCCCTGCCTCCCCAAGTGGAGAGAACCTGTTTCCCAGCTGCAGATGGTGCCAGGAGAAGGAGGAGGCCGTGCTGGCCTCCTCCTCCTGTGGGTGACATGCCTCCATGTCTCCGCGGCTGCTCCTCCCATGGCCTCTCCCTCAACCCTCTGTCCAGAGGGGGGCTGCTCCGGGGGGGGCTGGAGAGCTCTCTCGGCCCTCAGGCACCTCACCTCCTCCTCTAGCAGGGTCACCATCTTGCACCGAGGGCAAGTGTATCCCAGCTTCTCCTGGGGTAGAAGGGCGAACATGTTGCAGGTCTCGCAGCGGAGAGCAACACCTGTGACTCCCGCCAAGGCCATCTCCTGGTCTGCCACTGGGATCCCTTCCGAGACCTTGTTTGTCCTGCAGTTCCTCTCACTCGCCAGTTCTCCCAGACAAAAACCCACACACACACACACACACACACACACACAGATAAAATAAACTGAAATTTAAATTGGAAGAAAAACAAACAAACCTCTGTGTCCCAGGGAAGGGAGTCCCTGGACTGCCCGGGCTGCAGCTAAGGGCCGCAGACAAGGGATGACACTTTATCAGTCCCTCAGGCCAGTGGCCCCACCCCCTGCTCCCTCCTGGCCCCTCTAGCCTCTCTGGCCCCGCCCCCTTCCTCTCTGCTGCAATTTTGGTGTTTGAAAAACAGGATTCTATCCAAATCCACAACCACACAAACCGAAACAGTATTGTTGGACACCTGAAGTGGCCTTAGCTACCACTAACTTAGACTCTAATCTCTAAACCTAGACTCTTTAATAATAATAATACTATAATAATAATACTATATATTTAAAAAAACCTCCATCCCAATCTACACTAGACAGCTAGATCTAGTCATTACTTCAATTGTTGACAATTTCTCCAGTGCAGAATTTCTCTAAGCACTATGCAAATTTAAAAGATTAGCTAGATCCAACACTGCTACCCGCATGCCAATGCAGAGCTTTCACATCTTAAGTTTTTGTGTGTAATGCTTACCTTTCTCAAGAATGTGTTTGGGTATCATTAGCATGGACAAAAGGAGTCATTCCACACACAGCTTTCTTCTCCTACCATTTTATGACATTTCCAACATTCCACATTTTCTCCAGTCATATGGAAATTATTTTTTAAAAAGGCAAGTGCACTAAAACCTTACAATGAATATTGAACCATTAAAATCACCCTAGTCAGATATGCCCTAAACCAGCTCTTCTATTTTTATTTTCTTTCTTCATAATTCTTCAGCTGTTGCATGACTTTTTTTGTGCTGCTATCATGTCTGCAGATGGACTATTCATCTTGGCCCCTTCCTACCTTCTGGTTCCAGCCTAGCCAGAGGAAAGGGAAACAATCCATCGCTGTGAATAGATTAGATAGGACCCCATTGGGCAGTATCCAATGGGGTGGTTTCTGCTTGCTCCACTGTACTTGCCAGACAGAGACATCTCTTGTATAATAGGGCTTTCATACTTCTAACAGTAACTGCAGAAATGAGCAAGAGCACTCATTTCTGGATCAGGTCAGGGTTAAGGTTAGGGTTGGGTTAGAATCACAAAAGCCCTATTATGTGAACAGTTGCTCCTATGAATGACAGGCACAATGGGAAACTACTCATTACCTCAACAACCAATCCTTTCCTTGATGCTTGTGATAAGATGTTTCCAATAAAGTAGCAGAGCAGCTAAGTGAACAGTCTTTATCTTGGTCACCATCCCTGGTCTGGATCCCCCTTGCTATCTTGACAGTGATACCAACTTGGTAAGTAGATGTAATGGAGAGTTCCTTAAATGGATTGTCCCATATAATTTATGTAAGGTATAACACTGTGAGCTGCGCAAGAATGGCTCCCCAAATTCTCCATTCCTCCTTCACCCTAATTCACCTTCAGAATGTGGGAATCTGGAAGCTTTTTCCATTCCAAGTTTATATACACTCTGGAGTGGAAAGAGCTTCCAGAGTGTATATAAACCTGAACTGTACATGCATGTGTGGGTAAGTACCAAGAAATACACACAAAATATTAGATTACAAAGCAGTTTTTGTCAATTCATTTTTACTGAAGATATGATTAGTTTTCCTCTTTGGCAAAAATGGAAGTGGAATGGATTTTTAACATGTTAGGCCCTTAAATTTTGACAATAGGGTCCTACAAATGATACGTGCATGAACATACATTTCTTCTGAATGCTACATTTTATTTGTTATTTATTTGCCACAGCAGTGAAAGAACAGTGGAGTATGCTGCCCTTCCACTCTGCTTCTGTTTGGTTATAAAATTGAAGATGGATAACACTAGCAGCTTATTTGGTTTGCAAAGAAATCACTTGTTTGGCATATACAGTACAAAGCATTCTTGGCTATCTACCAATAGCCTTTTCTATTTATTTTTCAGTGCAAATAGATATCATGTTGTCTTTTAGAAAAACAAATCCAGTCAACCAGAATAGTTTTAATAACAAATCCAGTCAATCAGAATAGCATTTAATAATTCTTTTTTTAATCATTTCTTCATGAATAGTAAAAATGTTTATTATACAGAATAAGGTTTCATGGTACAAAAGTACAGCCAGTGTATCTGTCAGTATAGAACTATTCACTAGACTGGGAGATTTAAACTTGCTTGCTTGCTTCCTTTTTAAGTAGTTCAAAAAGTACTTCTTCTCACAAGATATAATTTCCTTATTGAATTTAATCCTCCCAGATACGGTGAAGGCCTAAAGATAAGTTTGTACCTGGTAAGCCATATATAAATATATTAAATAAATTACAATTGAAAATATTTATGAAAATGTACTTAGGATAAGTTTATCAACTCTTATTGGCTGGGTTCGCATGTCATGGCAAAGAACCCTAAATGGTTTCCCTAGTATGGAGATTTTTGCCCAAATTTTCCAGATCCTATGGTTTCCACAGCACTGCGGTTTCTGCATTCCCTGCTCTGTCCTCTGACTCTTGTCATACATCCTGTCAGCCCCCACAAGTAAGATCTTTTCCTTTCCTCTATTGTTCTTTGTGGACTCTAGCAGCCTAATTCTGAGAGGTCTACTGAGGCGTTGAGATGGGTTCTTGCTCCCCCCATTCTCAAGAGGGCACCTGCCTCTCTGCAATGCTTTCCAGTCATTTTGGGAAGTGGGCTGATTTTTTCACTAGTTCCAAGCCTTCTCCTTCTGTGCATTTTCTCACTTTATCCCTGTTTCTGAAAATAACCCAGGAGACTGGCACATTAATCAGCCAATAGGAATAAAGCGGGGGATGGCACATGTGTTGCTGGGGAACTGAAGGTACTAGAAATGGATGTTTGAGTGGCCATGGTTTACCCAGGACTCTATGGTGCTTCCAACCAACAGTGATAAAATGGGGATCCAATGGCTACAGAAACCACAGTGAAACACAGAAACCTTAGAGCAGACTGATGATTCTTTCTGTGGTTTTGGGAAACTACACAAGAAAGGCCACAGCTGGCTCCAGACAGGACAAAGGACCGAGAAAAGCAATCACCATGGTTTCCCATGACTTAGATACCCAGCCATTGTTTGGAATGGCAATGGTATGGCATTTTTAAATGTATTGTATGGTATTTTTAATTCATCGGATTTTATATATTTAATTGTATGTTTAGCATTTTAGTCCTTTTATGGCTTGTAATTTCATACAAAGAACATTGGTTATCAGGAGCTTAAAATATACTAAATAATGAAATGTTATTAAATTAAATTAAATCAGCTCATATAATACTGATTTGCACAAGCTTCAGTGGTTCCCTATACAGGAATGTTTTAGACATTAAAATCCTAAGTACCTCACACCATTGTATTTCTTCCTCATATTCCTTCCTCTGTATAAATTTGTCAACTTCCTTTGAAATTCTGCTTTAATCCAAAATTTTAGTAGAACATTTTTAGTAAAACAGACCTGCATGCTAATTTATGCATTTGTTCCTAGTTTTTTTCCAAACTCTGATGCTGCGCAACACATACAACTGAAATGTGTTAATTAGAGTAACTAAAAGCATGTGTGATTAGCATGATACATAGTTTAGTTTACAGTTTTAGTAAGAACATATCAGAAGTGATAGTCATGAAGAATAGGCTTTCCTTCGATGCACATTTGTTGGTTATCCATGTGTATGGTTGTGTATTGCTCTTCAGGATAGCCCCACTCCTTATTTATGTTAATGGGTAATTCTTCTGACCAGTTTTCAGGGTAGGATCATATTCTCCTCAAAAGGTTCTTGGTTTGGATGGGGTTGCATTCCTTCTGAAGGCAGTTGTAGCTTGGGTATACGTCTTGTGTCATCTTTGTAACTTGAGCTCCAGGTAACCTAAGTGGCACAGAGTGCCTTCTACCAGCTTTGGCTGGTGGCCCAGCTACACTCTCTGGACAAAGACCTCATGGTTTCAGTGAACTGTACTCCAGTAATCTCTAAACTAAATTAATACAATGCACTCTGGGGCTATTCAGAAGTTGCAGCTTAGGCAAAATGCAGCAGCCTGATTAAAAACCAGGACCAGAGTTTGCAACATGTAACACCAATCCTGACCCACTTGTGCTGGCTACCTAGATACTTTGGATCAAAGTGCTGGTTTTAACCTGTAAAGCCCTAGATGGATTGTGACCCCAATATCTGATGGAACACCTCCTTATGATCAAGATCTGGGGCCTGTTTTTGTTTTGCAGCCCAAGGAAACTCAGCTGGTGACAGCAAAGGCAAAGGGCCTTCTCATTTGCAATGTACCCCAGTCATGGGAAGAGCCTTCCCAGTGAGGTCCACCTGGTGCCAATTTTCTTTTCCATTTGCAGGTTAAGACTGACGAGACAGAGAATACACCATGTGGGCTCCCAACCCTGAGCTAATCTAACTCCAAGAGATGTATTGATAAGTTGTTCTAATTATTAGGGGGGATGCTTTCACCCAACCTGTTAAGTGATCCACTAGTACTTGTACAGAGGTATTTGTACCGGTTTACAGGAGGTAGTTCAGTAAAATCCACTTGTATACTTTGAAAGGGTCATAATCTTAGGGACAAGGTCCGCAGCTTAGGAGTACTCCTCGACCCGGAGCTTTCTTTGGAAGCTCAGGTGACAGTGGTGGCGAGGAGCGCCTTCCTTCAGCTTCGGCTGATTAATCAGCTGCGCCCCTACCTGGAGTACGACTGCCTGGCGACGGTGACACACGCGCTGGTGACTTCCCGCCTAGACTTCTGTAACACGCTTTACATGGGGCTTCCCCTGAAGACCGTCCGAACACTTCAATTGGTGCAAAATAGAGCTGCCAGGTTGCTGATGGGGACGGGGCGTTATGCTCACATGACTCCAGTCCTCCGTCAGCTTCACTGGCTTCCCATTGAAGCCCGGGCCCAATTCAAGGTGTTGGTTATGACCTATAAAGCCCTAAACAGCTTGGGTCCTGGCTACCTGAACGAGCGCTTACGTCCGTATATGCCCGACCGCCTCTTGAGATCTGCGGGAGAGTCCCTTCTCCGGGAACCCTCCATGAAAGAAATTAGGAGAGTAAGTACTCGGAGGAGGGCTTTCTCTGCGGTGGCACCCAACCTATGGAATTCACTCCTCAAAGAGGTCCGCCTGGCACCGTCATTACTGGTTTTTCGGCGCCAGGTAAAGACCTTTTTATTTAAACATCATTTTAATTGTTAAAATATATGATCTGGCCAGGGCAACTTCTTCTTCCTTCTCT
>NW_025336284.1:1464496-1566894 GCF_004798865.1 Varanus komodoensis | reverse complement strand
TACTTATTTTACACTGTTAATTTTAATTTTATATTATTATGTTTGTATCTCAGTGTATTTTTTGTATTTTTGTATTTAATGGTAATTTATTATGTTCTATTGTATTTCAATGTATTTTATTGTGTTGTAAGCCGCCCCGAGGCTTCGGCAAGGGGCAGCATAGAAATGTTATAATCATCATCATCATCATCATCCTGGAGCCTTCTCCCCAGAGGTTGTTTCCTAAGTATTTGTTTATTGATCTTTTTGCATGTCAAACATCCTTCACGTACTTGTTTAGCCACTGTATAGATCCCTATGATTCCATAATCCCTGAGTATCATGTTGCACATGGCCTGTGTACACCAATGACTTTCTTGATGTAATACCTCTAGTATTTTTCTAGCCACTGGTTTAGATATCAGTTGTCTACCATCAGGCAGAATCCACTTTCCCCCTTCCTCTCTCATTGCCCCTGTCTTTTGCATCGCCACCTTTTCTTTGTTAGTAAATACCGGTTGTACCTTAAGCTCAGGAATTGTAGGAACCAGGGTCAAAATTTCAATTGGTATTGATTCGAG
The DNA here is from genome assembly GCF_004798865.1 of Varanus komodoensis. Classification (NCBI taxonomy): domain Eukaryota; kingdom Metazoa; phylum Chordata; class Lepidosauria; order Squamata; family Varanidae; genus Varanus; species Varanus komodoensis. The sequence continues at coordinate 1,566,334 of NW_025336284.1, read as the reverse complement.
TGCTGCAGCCTTTGCAGCTTCATCAGCTAGCCAATTCCCTCTGGCTACAAAGGTGCTCCCTTTTTGGTGCCCATTGATATGTACAACGGCTATTTCATCTGGGAGTTGTAAGGTTTCCAAGACTTGTTTTATCAGTTCCTCATGAACCAATTCTTTTCCTCGACTATTTATGAGTCCTCTTTCTGCCTAAATTTTCCCAAATGTATGTACCACCCCAAATGAATAATGAGAGTCCATAAAGATTGTCCCTTCTCTTGATTCCAACAATTTAAGAGCCTGTCTTAATGCATATAACTTGCATGTTTGTGCTGACCAGATTTTTGGTAATTATCCTGCTTCTATTATTTGGTGCCTATCCCCATCCACCACAGCATACCCATTACACCTTTTTCCATCTATTAACCTAGATGACCCGTCTATAAACAGTCATTTTCCCACAAATCCAATCTAACCTTAGTCTGATACTCGATCACGTCCAAACAATTGTGAGTTAATTCTTTCTTCTCTTCCCCTTTTGCTAGAAACATGGCTGGATTAATAGGGGCATCTGTGGTTAGTACCTAAATCATCCCTCTCCATCAAAATGGCTTCATATTTCAAAATTCAAGAGTCCGTCAACCATCGTCCTGCTTTTTTGTTTAGAATCATACGGACTCGATGAGGAGTGCTAACAATAAGTGCTCCTCCAAAAGTCGATTTTCTACTCTCCTCTACTAGCATAGCTGTGGTGGCAATGCGCACACACTGGCCAAGGACTGCATGCACACTGGCCTAGCTCGACACACTGGATCCAATACTTTAGACAAAAGTGCTACTGGCTGCCTCTTCCCTCCCCAGTTTTGGGCTAATACTCCTAATGCTGCTCCCTCTTGCACATTGACAAACCAAAAGAAAAAGAAAAAGGAAAAGGTTTTTCCAGGGAAGGAAGTGCCAATACTGGGGCCATAGTCAAATCTTTCTTTAATTGTTCCATTAATGTTTCTTCCTCAGTCGTCCAGTGTAATTTGTCTGGTTTTTCTTCTACCAACTTTTCATACAATTTTCTAGTTTTCTGCATGTATTGATCTATCCAAATACGACAGTATCCAACCAATCCTAAAAACCTTCTTAATTCCCTCTTGGTTTTTTTTGTAAAGGTGTTTCAAGAATTCCTCTTATTGTCTCTGGGCTTATTCTCCTATGAACTTCACTAATCAGATGCCCTAAGTATTTTACTTCTGTTTCAACGAATTGTAATTTGCTCTTAGACACTTTCAATCCTTATGCTGCAAGGAAATTCAATAGAGCTTTTGTGGCTCCCCCTACTTGGCTCTTCCATTCTGACAACAATAAATCATCCACATACTGCAACAGCAATACCCCTGGTGGTAATTTAAGCTTTTCCAACACCTGCTCTAAAATTTGTCCAAATAAATTAGGACTTCCGGTAAAACCTTGTACCGACACAGTCCAGAGGTATTGTTGTTTTCTTCCTGTATCTGGGTCTTTCCATTCAAAAGCAAACATGTCTCTACAACTTTTATCTAGCGGACAGGACCAGAAAGCATCCTTCACATCAATTACCCTGAACCACTTGTGGTCATATGGGATTCTACTTAGCAGAGTGTACGGATTGGGGACCACTGGGGTCTCATTTTGACTATCTGTTTTAGCTGTCTCAAATCTTGCACAAGTCAGTAAGAACCATCCAGTTTCCTGGCTGGCAAGATGGGAGTATTATAAGCAGACATACATGGCTCCAAAAGTCCATCTTTTACTAATCCCTCAATTACTAGAATTATTACTAGATTATTTTAATCCCCTTCTTCCTTTTAAGGGGATGGAGTACTGTTTTTGTCTTAATGATCTCCCCCTCTTGTATCAACTGTATTTTTAATGGTGGTATAGCCAGCCCACCTCTGTTGCCTTCTTTAGCCCAAACTGCTGGATTTATTTCCTTCTCATCTTCTATCGTCAGTGCTGCCATCTGTCTGAAAATTTCTCTATCTTCCACCACTAATTCAATCCTAATTCAGTCATCATATCCTGCCCTGATAGGTTTACACCTAAACTAGGGATGTAAACTAGCTTACATACTGCTTTTTCCCTTTCCAATTGCATCTGCATAGGCTCAAAATTTCTAGCTTCTAAGGCTCCCCCAACACTTCTAAGGCTCCCCCAACACTCAAGGCTGTTAACATTCCTTGGCTTCATCTTGTTCCTTCAGGGGTCACAGTGAGGGAGGTTCGGGCTGCTCCACTGTCTTCTAAAAATACAATTTCCTCCCCTTATGGACCCTGCAGATGGGTCCTAGAAAAAGGGAACCCCTGAGTTCCCTATTCTTCCATATTCATTAGTTGCACCACCTGTTCATCCTGCCTATTTTGGGGACATTCCCATTGAAAGTGGCCTACTTCTCCACACTTATAACATCCTGTGCTTCCTTCCATTTTCCTTGGCCACATCCCACCATGGACCATCCATATCCCTGGCCTCTTCCCCGGTTTATTGGTCCCCCTCTTCCCCAACTGGGTCTTGGGTTTTATAGCTGTTGTTCTGCCTTTTTATTAATTACATGTTCCACAGTGTTCACCATAATCTTAACGTTTTCTTTCTGCTTTTCATCCTCTTTTTTTACGTAAAGTTTCTGTCCTCTATTAATCTGTCACTCCAGTTTTCTATTTTCTCAAGTTTCTTTTGGATATCTGGCCAGGATTTTGTAACCAAGTTTACTTTTAGCAACTCTTGTGATATGTCATCTTCAGTACTTCCTCATGCTATCTTTCAGCCTCTGGAGGAAAGCCAATGGGCACTCCTCCTTTCCTTGTTGAATTTCAAATGCTTTAGAAATGTTTTGTGACCTTGGGATCACTGTTCTCTTTCCTTTTATTAGTAGGGTTCTTAAATCCTGCATATTAGCCTGGTGAGCTGCATTCTGATGATCCCACTTGGGAATTTTGACTAGGGAATTTTTGTTCTGCTGGAACCTGATTATTTCCAGAGGCGGGGGTGGGGTTTGTTCCTTTTCCCACTCCAACACTGCGGCTCTTTGAATCATTCCCCTCTCTTCTCCTGTAAATAGTATACTTAATATTGACATCATCTCTCCCCAAGTGTATATATTAGGGCCCAAAAACTGATCTACTTGTTTTGCTAATCCTATGGGATCTTCCACTAAGGATTTCATTTCTTTTTTAAAATGTTGAATTTCTATGCTGCTTAGTGGAGCACTGACAAATCCCACTTGATTTGGTCCCATAGCTACTTCCTGTAGGGGACATAATTTCTCTTCCACTTTCATCATCAGCCTCCTCACTTTCTGAGTCAGTGGTCCAAGTTCTCTGTAGTATTCGCTCCCTACTCCCTTAAGGGAGGGAAAGGGAAAATCTTCCCGATCTCTCTGTAGTAACTCAAGCTCCTTTATAATTTTTCTTCACCTTCTTTGAGCCCCTTTGATTTCCTTCTGTATCTCAGGGAGTGAGATAGTTGTATCTGAGGTAGTTTGAGATGAGCCATGCTCTCCAAATGAAGTGTCTGGCTCTGTAGCAGCTGGTAATGTGATAGGAGCTTGTTGAGGTAAATTCTGGGGAGCCAAAAAGGAGGATAAAGAAGGAGGTGGAGGGGTGTATGGAGGAGGAGAATGTTCCTGGGATCCCACTTCTTAACCCCTTCTTCTTCTTCTTACAATAACATACAAACCCCTAAATGGTATGGGGTCAAGTTATTGAGGGAGCACCATTCTTCATATGTGCCAGGTTGTTCACTGTGGTCCTCAGCTGAAGCCCTCCTCCATGTTCTTTTCACTAATGAAGTAAGGGGAGCATGCAAGAAGGGGTGCTTTTTCAAGTAAAGCACCCTAGCTTTGCAATTGTATCCCACTAGAGGTCCAGTCAGTGTTTACTCTTTTGGCCTTTCAGCACCAGGCCAACTTATGATATATATGTTCCATAGTTATTTTAACAGGTGAACTCTTGATTTTAAAGATGCTTTTAATTTTTATGCTATTAGATGCTGCTGCCAATATGGGCTTTATGTGGGGCTGCCCTTGAAGACGGTCTGGACACTTCAGTTGGTTCAGAACAGAGCAGCCAGGATGTTCACAGGGACCAGCAGATATGCACCTGTAATGCCAGTCCTTTAGCATTTACACTGGCTACCGCTTGAAGTCTGGGCCCACTGTAAGGAGCATTTCTTTTCCTATGTGCCTGCCCACCCCTTAAGCTCTGGGTTGGAGGTCCTCCTTCAGGAGCCCTCTTTGAAGGAGATTAGGAGAGTGGCTACCTGGAGAAGGGCCCTCTCTGTGGTGGTGCACCAGTAATGCAATGCATTCCCCAGAGAGGTTCCCCTGGAGCTGCCACTTTACTCTTTTAGGCACCAGGCCAAAACCTTTTCATTTTTACAACATTTTAAGGTTTAAATTGTCATTTTAATTGAGATTTCATAGACGATGATGCTGTGCTTTATTTTCTTTTATTGTAAGACCATCCTGAGACTCTTGGTAAGAGGACACTATAGAAAAGTTTTAAATAAAAAAATAAATATTGATATAAATGAGATTTTAATTGGTTCATGTTTTATTTTTTGAGTTTTATATAATATATTTTTATTTATTTTTTCATCATTCTTGCTTTGTTATTTTGTTTAATCTTGGTAGTTTACTTATCAATGTTATTGATATTGGTCTTTTGCAATTATGAGGTGTTGGGTTGTGTATTGTATTGTTATTATACTGTTTATGGAATTTATCATGATGTAAACTGCTCATAGAGCATATGGCTAAGGGGCTGGCATATAAATTGAATAAATAAATACATTCATCATACAGGGAGGAGGATCCCTCCTAAGACCCTGGGCACCAGATTCCAGCTGTGCTGGCACCTGGATTTTACAGCATTTAATTTGTCACAAAGATAACCCTTACCTTGCTCTCTGGGGCCCAAGCAGCCAGTTCACCTTACTTTGCCATTTGTGTAGTTTCTTCTTGCTCTCATCACTTCAGAAAGGAAGACAAGGCTAGGGCTTTTTTCTTCCTGGGGTAGCAGTTGCCACTGCACCCCACCCACACACCTTTTCCTCCCCAGTTGCTCTAGAAGGGAAGTAAACGTCAGCCTTATTTCATCACAGAGGTGATCACTATGAGGAAATGTGCTCCTTTTTTGAAATAAGTTGCAGTGATAAGGCAGGATTCAAACCAGAATTCAGATAGTGAGTTTATGTTTCCAGAGGATATTTGCACAACAGTCTATAGTTCTTTTCATCCAAGGGACAGGTAAAACCAGAGGGACAGTCCTGCACAATTGTCTTAAATAAAATTACTAAATAAAGCCTTCATTTTTGGTGCAGACGCACTGGGCATCAGGTTCTGTGTCTGTACCAATGGTCTGCTGCCCACCAGCCTGTCACGTACCTTGTTACCAAAGGAATTCCTTTGCCTTGGGCCTTGATCATCTGATGCCATGTATATTGTCAAGTGTTCTGTTTATTATTTGTTCTCTCTTGCTGGTTCTAAAGGTTGGTTCTCAAAAGCATTCCAGCAGGCACAGAAATACTGTGTAAAACTTTAGCTTTGAATCTACTGACTCTAAACCAAATGTAAAAAGCATGATTTAATCACTGAAATGTCTTTATTTTGTAAAGTACATCACTGCACTTTAGTAGGGATTCTAAAGTACTTTCTCTTGTACTCATTGTTCAGTCAAGGGTAAAAATAATTTTTCACATTGAATGCCTTTTGTATAATGGAAGTACAATTCGTACCATTAAAGTTTAGAACAAGACAGTGCTTGAGTTACTCCGATATCATGGGTTTTGTCTTTTATTTTGTCTTAATTCATAGTATCATTATAAAAAACCTGGAATTAAGTGATCTAAAGTTTAGAAGGCTGTTCCAGAACTCCAAATATAAAATTATCTAAATGTATAATAGAATAACGCAACACTGTCACACCCTAACATCATAGAGTAGTGTAACCGAAAGCCAGTTCAGATATTAGTATAGCTTACTCTGTCCATGTATGAAAAGTTTCTGCATTGTAATTCCAAGGAATGGAATTTATGTAAGATTACTCCTTGCCCCTCATAGCTGAGAAAATTGCAGGACCACCCAACCCAAACCATGCCGAAGAAGTCATCTCCCATGACTATTTCTGCTTTGACACTTCATTGCTCACACTTCGTTGCTCTCCTCCATGAGAAGATATTTTCCAGAATTAGTGTTATGAGCTGAGCTTATCCTCCCAGCAGTAATGGTCTCACCAGTGCTTCTTTGTCAAACATATTTATTTTACATGCAAGTCTCTGAACATATACAAAGCAAAATGTTGAACCCTCTCTGGGCCCCTGGAGGGAGGAGCACTGTGGAAGTGGGCATGCCTGCACTCCTCTCTCTGGGATTCCATTTGGGCCACCCTGCAACTGTGACAACAGACTATCAGGATTACCTCCTCAGGAGGTGTGAGTTCTCCATCGGATAGACTCACCATCTCTAAATCTCTCTGTTCTTGCTCTCCTTCATTCCTATGGGCAGGTTGACTGGGCCCCTCGGCTGCCCTTGAAGTGATGTCTTCCCTAGCAGGCACAGGCATATACCCAAGGCCTTGGACTGCAGCTGGAACTGGGTCTGTTTCACAATTATAATATTGTTATCAGAGTCTGAGCTGCCAGCCCTGCCAGGATAGGACAACGTCCCTGCACATGTCTCATTCTTAGTATCTGAGCTGTTGGTCCAGGGAAAATGGTCAGAGTCTTGTGCATGAAGTTTTCCAGAACATGCACGTATGACATCCAGGACAGCTGCAACATCTACATAGACAGTAAAAAATGGAATCTGAGGCTTTGTAGATGAAGGAAGGAATATGGCTATGCAGATCAAGTGTGCATGTTCCATGTACTGGTGAGAAGCAGGACTGCAGGTATAAAAATGTGTTGACTCAAAAATATATTTGACTAATATAATTACAGAATCCTATGTCACTATATGGCTTCACACCAAGTCTGTTTGTGTGATAATACTAAAATTGCAGATCCCCCCCAAAAAATATATATGTGAGCACATATTTAGACATATCAACCTACAGCGGAAGTACAGAACTACCATTCTTTGTTAATATTCTGAACAAATCCACTCTGAATTCATGTCAGTAGAAGGCTCATCCATCAATCTGTTTCATATTGTGCTTCAGCAGGATTTTGTATATAGTTCATATTAGTGGTATGCCAAGAAAATTCCTACAGTTTTTTTGAAAGAATTCTCATTCAATTTGACCAAATGAATTGCTTTCAAAAAGAAATGCAAAGGAAAAAAAAATCAGAAAAGCACAAGTGCCGCATCTTTTTTGTGGTATCGAATAAAGCTTTCTCAGTTTACCATACTTTGCCATATTAAGAGGAGATATAATGGACGTGTGTGTGGGAGCACGCATGTGTGTTTCAGATCAGGAAATGCAAGGAGGCTGCAAGACTGCAGAGCAGATGTGTAGCAGAGTGAAAAACTCTCTCTCAAAATCTTGCATTGCTTAGGTAAACTCAGAAATCTCAAAAAGAACTATAAAATTCCCTGGAAATGCAACAGAAAAAATGAAAGCAAAAATGTTCAAGAGCTTAGAAGAAAGATTTTGTCACAGCACCATCCCCACCTCTTCTGTGGAGGTTGATGCAACCAAATCCCACAAATACCTACTGGAGGTTTTCCAGGGAAGTGGTGGCATTGAGAGCATGCCAATCGGAAATGTTTCCACAAACACCACTCAGAAACATATTGCTTGAATGTTGCTTCAACATGAAAAATGACAAGTGGAACTGACCCAAAGTTGCCTAAAAAGCATTTTTAAAAAGCGTCTTTTGGCTCTTGGCAGAGCAGTGGAACAGCAGAGGCTGGGAGAGGGTGCAGAGCGTGGCCAGGGAACTAGCAAAGGCAAGTTAGGAGCTGGGCAGAGAAGTGGAGGGACAGGAGCAGTGGAGAGGAAGGGGGCGGGGCCAGAGAGTCCAGGAGGAAGCAGAGGGGTGGGGCCAATGGCCTCTGAGGCTTCTAAAGTCACACTCAGCTGTTAGTGTCATCCCTTGTCTGCCTCCCTTAGCTGCAGCATGGGCTGTCTGGGGACTCTCTTCCCCGGAGGCAGTTTTTAATTACATTTTTGTTTGTGTGTGTGTGTTTTTCTGTCTGGGAGAACTGGGTGAGTACAGTCAGAGAAGGGTAGCCCAGGAAAGACAAGGTGGGGGAAGAAGGTAGGGCCTGCAAAGGGTATCTGAGGCCAAGGAGATGGCCTTGGCAGGAATCACAGGTGCTGCTGTCCGCTGTGAAACCTGTGACATGTTCACCCTTCTCCATCAGGAGAGGCAGGGATACACTTGCCTTTGGTGCAACTGGGGTCTCTCTTAGAGGAAAATTTCAGGTGTCTGGAGGTGAGGGAGATCCGCATGGGGGATCAGATGAGGCTGGGGACCTAGGGACACAGATTAGAGTCACTCCCCCAGAAGTCGAGGGGTTCCTCAGGGCATTGGACATTACAAAGGTGCCAGGCCCTGAGTGGTACACCTGAGAGTACTTCGAGAGTTGGCAGGGGTTCCCTCACGCCCGCTGGCCTCCATTTTTGAGACCTCGTGGAGAACAGGTGAAGTTCCAGAGGACTGGAGGGTAACATCAGTGGTCCCAATTTTCAAAAAGGGTAGTAGATGGGACACGGGGAATTATAGACCAGTTAGCCTTACGTCAATTGTAGGAAAAACAATGGAAAGGCTCATAATAGAGAGAGATCTAGTGATGCTAGATAGGGAAGGAAGACTGGTGGCCTCATGACATGGCTCCTGCAAAAACAGATCCTGCCAGACAAAGCTTGTGGAATTCTATGACAAGGTTTTGAGGTGGGTAGTTGGAGGGGATGTGGTGAATGTGGTTTATCTGGATTTCAGCAAGGCCTTTGACAAAGTGCTGCATTTGCTAGTTGAGAACCTGAGGAGTTTTGGGATAGACCAATGCACTGTCTCATGGATTAGGGCATGGTTGATGTACTGAAAGCAGATTTTAACCATTAGTGGGGAATCATCAGGATGGTGGCCAGTGACAAGTGGGTCCCCCCAGGGCTCTATCCTGGGACCGATCTTGTTCAATCTTTTCATCAACAATATGGAAGAAGGGGTGGCCAATCTGCTGATCAAATTTGTAGAAAATACTGAAATGAGGGCAGTGGCCACACTGAGGGGCAGGTACTCAAGATCCAGAAGGATCTGGACAGACTATGGAAGTGGGCAAGAGACAACAGCATGGCGTTCAATACGCATAAGTGCAAGGTGTTGCACTTGGGGCATAGGAATCGGTATCATAAATACAAGTGGGAACAAGTTAGGGAACAAATGGGTGAAGAGCAGCATTTGTGAAAGGGATCTTGGGGTGCCATAAGTACAGGTTAGGTGACAAGTGGCTAGAGGCCAGCACTTGTGAAAGGGACCTCGGGGTACCGGTTGACTGCAGGCTAAACATGAGTCAGCAGTGTGATGCGGTGGTCAAGAGGCCTAACGCCACCCTTGGTTGCATAGCCGGAAGTGTGGCTTCTTGATCGAGAGAGGTATTACTACCACTCTACACGACTCTGGTGCACCCACAACTGGAGTATTGTGCTCAGTTTTGGGCCCCTCATTACAGAAAGGATATGGCCAGGTTGGAGTCAGTGCAGCGTAGGGCCACAAGGTTGGTGGGCGGATTGTAGGGGATGCCGTATGAGGCGAGACTGAGGGAACTGGGTCTCTTCAGCCTGGAGAAGAGGAGTCTCAGAGGGGATATGTTGGCGACATACAGGTACATGAGGGGGTGACACATGGATGTGGGTAGAATCCTGTTCTCCCCTGCAGAGGAATGCAGGGTGTGCTCCAGCAGAGTGAAGCTCAAGGAACCAGGATTCAATGTGGATGCCACGGAGGTACTTCCTGACAGTTAGGACCCCAAGGATATGGAATGGGCTTCCAAGGGAGGTAGTTGAAGCTCCATCGGTGAGGGTGTTCAAGGATATGCTAGACATGAACATGGTAGGTGTGTCATGAGTGGATTCCGCTGGAGCTGGAGGTCACACTAAATGGCCTGGGAGATCCCTTCTGACTCACTCTGTTTCTATGGTATTCATTCTGGGATTTTTTTTTTTTCTGGTTTGCTTGTTTTTCTCTAAAAACATTCTCCTTTTATTACTCCCATAAAAGACCATTTCATATGGGTTTTTCCCATTTTCCCCCCCTTTTTTTTGTCATGGTCACCTACCTTTCATCCTCAAACTGCCCCAGTATTATGTTAGATACTATGGGGGAAGCAAACTCATTTTCACCACGAGCACCAGCAGCATCACTGTCATCATCATCATCATTCTTTCCCATTTTACTTCAATATCACTGAAGAGCCAATGCTTTCTAGGTTCAGATTGCCAATATTTTGGTCATTTGCATATCCCAAAACCTTAGAAAAATTTACCTGCAACAATCTGCTTAAGAAGTTCACTTCCCACTGGTGACATGTGGTGTAATTACCCCTCCAACTTCTCTGTCTATAAATAGGGTAGAGATATGGAATCAAAAATTACCAATATACTTTCATGGGTACTAGTATAGGAAACAAATAAAAGAAATAAAATTAAAGCACAACAAGGCTAAGATAGGAGTTGGTCTGTAGGAAGATCCTATTTAAGGGAGAGGTAAGGATGGGAAGCAAGAAAACGGTATTTGCATTGGGAAGGTACTTTGTGGAATATTCCCATTCCCATTTGGCATGAATGATGCTAGATCTGAGACATCAAAGAAGATACAAGCAAAAAACAAACCAAAAATCTTAAGTCAGGGAAAGAAGCTTGGGCTTGAGAACTGTGTCTCGAGATGTTAGGTTTTGCTTTGCTTTGTTTTACTACGATGCTGCCTAATAGCTGAAGCTCTCCAGACAGTTTACAACAATTCATAAAATACAATTACATTTAATATAATAGTTCAAAGATTGCAATTTTATAACCATTTATCTTGGGAGCAAGTCCTGTTGTACTGAATACAATTTGTTTCTGAATGCACATGTTTAGGCGTTTTCTGCAAGATAATTAAAAATAATGAAATTGCTTTTCTGCTGAAAGAAAAGCACATTCTCACAATATGAACCACATCAAAATTGAACCTGGATGTGGACAGTATATAAAATCACACAAGTCCAAATAAGCAATATTTTAGGTACAGCAGTCGCAGTTTTACTATCGTAGGAATTCATAGACTCATCCTGTTAAAATACATGTACAGATATGTATTGTGACATTGTAAGAAGCTCTTCCCTTATATTATATTTATGAATCAGATTCTTTTGTCTTTTATGGATCCCCTGTTCCCTTCCTCTTTCTTTCAAACATCACTATTTAACCCACTAGCAGTTCCTTATCCCAAAACCCAGGTGGCAAATGGAAGATGCTTCCTCTTTCTGTCTCTCAGAATGCTTTGTAGTGGGGGGAGTGCCTGCTATGAAATTGTTCACTGAAGGTCTCCAAATGCTTTATCCAGAAGCATGGCATGGCATGAATATATTGCCCCATCAATCATGCTGTGACTTTGAGAGGCTTACACTTGTTTTCAAAGAGCTTGTCCAGGTGTGTTTTGAAGTTGACAGGTCAGCTCCCATGCTCATAAAGCATGACCAGTGTATTTGTCAAAGACACACAGCTTGCTCCAAAACCCTTAAAGGCATCAGAAATATTCCCATTAACTAACTTTGAATTAGTCCCATTTGGTCAACAGCATTGAGAAAGCTTCTTCAGTTGGAGTACAGATTTATGATTGCACAATTTTTCATTTGTGCCAGATGTTAGAACTGGAATTCCTTTTTCCATAATTCAAGTGCTGAACCCAAACAGGAAAAGAAAGAGCATCAACACTGATAATGACAGGCAGACTATCAAGGAATATGTTCTTCTTGCTTCCAGGGTGGTCTGTAGCTAGCAAAAAAATCTTATACTTGTTCAGACAAATGAACAACTCTGACCTGCAAATTTTTATACAGGGCAAGGAAATCATGCCTACTGTTCCATGGAAGCTGCATCCATGGCCGTTTTCCCTCAGGTCACCACTTCAAGATCTACTGTAGATTTGCGATGAGAATACAAAGTGTTCCTAGGGTTCAACAACTAAAAAATATGTAAAAGGTGCAGTTCTTGCTGAAAAACAGCAAGTCTGATATTTTCAATGACCCAACTCAGGACCCAAAACTGGATAGTTAAAAAGTTGGTGTTTGAAATGAGATGTGTTTTTGAAATTATGGGAACTAACTCCTAAGTATATGTTCTTATCAAGATTTCAGTTTTGCATTAAAACAGCAGGGATAGAAGGATAATTGGAAAGGTACCTAGAGACAAAGAAATGTATGGCCTTGCTGATTTCTTTATTATTGAGCAATTCAGACCTTTTTTCCCCCTTTTAATGAGCTTACTTATTATCATGACATTTTGGTCTTCAGAAGAGGCTGGTCTGTCAAAAAGCAAGAGTGTTGCCAAACAAAATCTTTACAAGAGCATACAAATACAACTAATCTGCCCAAGTATAGTTGAATTTGAGTGGTTAATCCCTCCAGTTTATATTAAAATTAGTGAAGCAAAACATGGGACTAAAATCTTATTCTTGGTTTGGTTTCTGAGACCATAACAAAAAATAGATATGCACCAACTGGTTACTAATATGACAGATGAAGTGTACAAAACTCACTAAAAGTCCTAAAAGTATTTATTGTTTATCCTGGCAGAGGCATATCCAGCACTTGTCAAAGATTTTATCTATTTTGTCTTTCACTTTGTCATTTCTAGATCTAAGGGGGAATTTGTGCAAATGTCAAGATCTAATCCCTGAAAATTACAATTCATGCAATTTACAATTTGTGCAAGTGGCAGACCTGCCCTCCTCACAAAAGGATGTCCAAAATATTTCCTGAATTGAGGAAAAGACTGTTACAGTCTTCTGCTGCCAACAAGATCATACATGTTCTGGAATTCTCAGTATCATACATCCCTAGTTTTAATTGGGACACTGCAGCCTGGCCTGGCTCAGCTCCCTTTTCAATAGGATTTAGTGTTTCTCCCAATACAAGCATACATAATACACGAATTAAGCACATGGAAATGCGTGCTATGTTTCACATCTCTCGCTCTCTTCTTCATTGCTTAGCTACACTGTACACTTTGTTCTTGGATTTAACTCAGATTTCCGGTGGAGGACCTATTTGGAACATTTCCTTCTTTATTTTTTTTGGCTACAGGTGAAATCTTCATGCAATGCGCTATGGTCATTTCATTGGAAACTGGAAAACTTGACCTAAATATATTCCTTCTTTAACAGGCAACAGAGGAATTGTTTCTTTTTTACTTTGTTCAAATTTGGTAGCATTTTCATCATCTGACATCATTTCTGCAAGCAGTGCTCAAATGGATTACTCCCCTCCCTGTCTTAAGGTCATAAATCAAATGAAAAAGCTACATCAGCAAAAGTGAATGTTCAATTTTAAAATGGCTTCCCTCATCTTTCTTTACCACATTAACAACATTCTGAGAGTATCCCTGCCAGAATATAAGGCAAACTTAGCATTACTCAGAAAGTATAATGAATTCACGCCACAACTAAGCAATAATTTTAGAAGACCATAATGATAATATTTTACATTCACAAAATTTATTTTAAGAGATCAAAAACTTCAATTAACTTTACAACAGCTTTCCAAAACTTCATCTTGCAAGTGGAAAAGCAGAGATTATAGGAAGATCATTATACCAGGTTAGACTTTGTGCATTTATACACAAAGTGTATATGAATGGTGTTCCCACATGTGTCATACCCAGACAGTACCCTCCAAATGTGTAATACACAGACAGTATGGCAACTGTATGCACTGGTTGGGATTATGGGAACCAGAGTTGAATATATCTGGAGGTTACTAGGTTGGGACAGTCAGCTCCTATAACTTCCAATTATGAATTACTGAGTATCATTGTTTACTGATACTCTAGTAAACACAATAGCCCTTGAGTAAAAGGTCCTTTCAGAAAGACAACATGCTGTAGGTCTGTTGCTGTATCTCATACAAAAACCTATATTTGGGAACCCCTTCATGAATCATTGCCTTGCTGTGGTGAATGGGCTTGCATAGTGCAATGAAGCTATGAGCTATACCATGCACAGTCAGAGCAGAATGGTCATAGCAGAGAGCTGTGACAAAAGGTAATCTACTGGAGAAGGAAATAGCAACCCACTCCAGTATCCTTGCCATGAAAATCCCATGTACAGTAGCAAAAGGGTAAAAGTTATGATGCTGGCAAATGAGCCTCTAAAATCGGAAGGTGTTCAATGTACTACTGGGAAAAATCAGAGCGGTAGTAAAAATTGCTCAAGAAAGATGAAGCGACTGGGTCAAAACCCAAAGGACACTCAGTTGCAGATGTATCTGGTGGTGAAAGGAATGTACAATGCTGTAAAGAACAATACTGTATAGGAACCTGAAATGTACGATCTATGAATCAAGGTAAGTTGGACATGGACAAACATGAGATGACAAAACTGAACACCCACATCTTGGGGATCAGTGAACTAAAATGGACAGGAATGAGTGAATTTAATTCAGATGACCAGCATATATACTACTGAGGGTAAGAATCCCTCAGAAGAAATGGAGTATCATAGTGAATAAAAGAGTAGGAAACACAGTACTGGGTTGCAGTCTCAAAAATGACAGAATGCTCACATTTCAAATCCAAGGCAAACCATTCAACATTACAGCAGTTCAGGTCTATGCCCCAACCACTGATGATGAAGAGGCTAAAGCTGTCCGGTTCTATGAAGACCTACAACACCTTCTAGAATTAACACCCAAAAATGATGTCCTTATCATCATGGGGGATTGGAATGCTAAACTAGGCAGTCAAAAGATAACCAGGATAACAGGCAAGTTTGGCCTTAGAGTACAACATGGAGCAGGGCAAAGGCTGGCAGAATTTTGTCAAGAGAACACGCTGGTCATCACAAACACTCTTTTCCGACAACCCAAGAGACAACTCTACACATGGACATCACCAGATGGTCAACACAGAAATCAGATTGACTATGTGCTCTGCAGCCAAAGATGGAGAAGCTCTATACAATCAGTAAAAACTAGATCAGGAGCTGACTGGCTCAGATCAAAGAAACATAGAAACAGAGTTCAATGTTACTTGGAAATGTACTCTACAATTTATTTTTTCTAACATTAAATTTGTTCCGTTCCATTTTCAGATCAGGGCTCTGTTGTTTTTGCTGTTGTTTTAAAGTCTGCATGAGACGTTGAATGCATGGAGAATTGAATGTGCAACTTTCAAAAATAAAAATATGCATTTTGTATGGACTCATCAATGTCTTAGAAAATGCAACACAATATACGATTCAAAGTATGGGAACCCTGTGCCAATAAATTAATGACAGAGCTTAACATCCCTGATAACCACGATGAGGGGGTCACTGACATCGAGTCAGACATCCTGGAATGTGAAGTCAAATGGGCCTTAGGAAGTCTGAGCAGCAACAAAGCTAGTGGAGGTGACAGTATTCCAGCTGAGCTATTCAAAATCTTAAAAGACGAGGCAGTCAAAGTGCCACACTCAATATGCCAGCAAATTTGAAAAACTCAACAGTGGCCACAGAATTGGAAAAGGTCAGTTTACATTCCAATCCCAAAGAAAGGCAATGCCAAAGAATGTCCAAACTACCGCCCCATTTCACTCATTTCACATGCTAGCAAAGTTATGCTCTAAATCCTACAAACTAGGCTCCAGCAGTATGTGGACTGAGAACTACCAGAAGTACAGGCAAGATTTCGAAGGGGCAGAGGAACTAGCGATCAAATTCCCAACATATGCTGGATCATGGAGAAGGCAAGGGAGTTCCAGAAAAACATCTACTTCTGCTTCATTGACTATGCTAATGCCTTTGATTGTGTGGATCACAACAAATTATAGCAAGTTCTTAAAGAGATGGGAGTCCCAGACCATCTTATTTGTCTCTTGAGAAACATGTATGTGGGTCAAGAAGCAACAGTGAGAATTGGACTCGGAACCACTGATTGGTTCAACATTGAGAAAGGAGTTTGGCAAGGCTGTATACTGTCGCCCTGCCTATTTAACTTATATGCAAAGCACATCATGAGAAAGGCGGGGCTAGATGAATCACAAGTTGGAATTAAGTTTGCCGGAAGAAATATCAACAACCTCAGATATGCAGATGATACCACTCCTATGGCAGAAAGTGAAGAGGAACTAACGAGCCTCTTGATGTGGGTGAAGGAGGAGAGTGCAAAAGTTGGCTTGAAACTCAACATTAAGGAAACTAAGATCATGGCATCCGGTCCTCTCACTTCCTGGCAAATAGATGGGGAAGAAATGGTGGTAGTGACAGATTTTATTTACCTGGGCTCCAAGATCACCGCAGATGGGGACTGCAGCCAAGAAATTAAAAGACGCTCCTGGGGAGGAAAACTATGGCATATCTAGACAGCATACAAAAAAGCAGAGACATCACCGTGCTGACAAAAGTGCATATAGTCAAGTCTAGGGTTTTTCCAGTTGCAATATATGGCTGTGAAAAGCTGGATCATAAGGAAGGAATTGAGGCCTTTGAATTGTGGTGCTGGAGAAGACTCCTGCAAGTCTCTTGGACTGCAAGGTGATCAATCCAATCAGTCTTGGAGGAGATCAACCCTGACTGCTCTTTAGAAGGCCAGATACTGAAGATGAAACTCAAATACTTTGACCACCTACTGAGAAAGAAGGACTCACTGGAGAAGACCCTGATGCTGGGAACAATTGACGGCAAAAGAAGAAGGGAATGGCAGAGGATGAGGTGGCTAGATGGAGTCACTGAAGCAGTCCACATGAGCTTAAGTGGGCTCCGGGGTATGGTGGAGGACAAGAAGGCCTGGAGGAATGTTTTCCATGGGGTCATGACGGGTCGGACATGACTTTGTGACTAACAATAACAACCAATCAGAAAATTATTCTGTTGCACAAACAAACATGAGCTAGAGTTTCCCCTATGTCACTAACATTTTCATCCCTGACCTTGGGTCTGGATGACTTCAACATTCATGCTGATGCCACCATCAATGTGCTATCTTGCAGCCTCTATGGCAACCATAGGGCTGTCATGAATTAGCAATGTCTCAACATACAAAGCAGAAGATACTCTCAATTTTGTCTTTTGTCTGAGTGGGGAGATATGTAGTCTGCAAACTGAGAAGGATCCCTATGACCCCATTGTTATCGTCGCATCTCTTCCTGGTGTGGTTTGGGCTCATGATGTCTGACCTCTCCTACTGGGTTTGAGATATACTCGGACTTAGTACTCTGAGAGATTTCTCACTAGGTAGCACTTGAAATCCCATTGAAGCCTTTGTCTCACTCTAGAATGTTTAAATTGGACCATTGTCACAGATTCCTTATAGATTTGCCCAGGGAGTTTTGGGTGAGGAAATAGGTCAGACCAATATTTCAAGATTCATGACAAAACTGACCACACACTTATCAAGCATAATTGTGCCTACTGCTCTGGGTATGGGCAGTATGCATCTTCTAGAAAGCCACCACTGATGAGTGTCAGAATTGTTCAGGGTCTGTTAACTTCTGTTGTAGTATAAGGAACCCTGTTACTCCATTCTTCTCATTCTGAAAAGCAGTTTAGGGTCAAACTAGATATTAAACACAGCTGTGCATAATTTTCTTTCATGAAAGAAGGAAGAACAGAAGGAACCTAAAAAAATCTGAACTAATGTGAAGCTCATTTGGGTTTTGATATTAAATTGTCCTTTTCCCAACAGTATCTCTTGACCACTTCTACCTTGTAAGTGTATCTACAAACTTGATGTTTAACAGCAGATTAAACAGATTAAACTGTTTCTTTTCCCATTAATTCATCAGCAGTTCCTGTACTTAAACTTTCAGCTTAGTTTGGCCCATACTGAATATGATAGAGCAGGGGGGGAAAGCAAAGTAAACGGCACATTAACAGATTGAGCAAGAAATCTGACAGTCTGACCTGGAACAATTACATGCTTCAGTAAAGCAAGTGTATTGGACCTGGCGCTATTATGCAAGATTTTTCTGTAATCCTGGAAGTCAATGTGACAGAGCAGTGAGGAAGCAATCTTGGTAGGCTTCAGAATTTAATTATGTACAGATTAACATTATAACATTTAACCAATCTGATTAGCAAGAAAAATTGGCTAAGTGCTTTAAAAGAAGATCATGGTTCATGGCTGAACAATGCATAATTTCCATTTCATTCATGGAGTGAAACCATGGAGAGTTAGAGGTGGCAGTTTTCTAGTACTGATCCTTGTTACATCACTGCCATGCCTTGAATTTCAAAATGTTGCTATGATTTCCTCCAGATGTTGCTCTTCATGTTTCAGTTCTTTCTGCCACGTCTCTGGAGTTCTTTTCACATGGGATGCACACATCCAATGTATGGGATCATGGCAGACTTCAACCAAATGTATAAACCAGGGATGGATAACTTGTTGCCCTCAATGGGTTGGCCGACAATGCCTATGATTCCTCACCATTGACTATGCTGACTAGGGCTGATAGGAGTTGTAGGCCAGGGCATTTAAAGGGCTGTAACTTGTGTACCCCACACTATACATGATGATTAGAATATTTCTAGAGAGCCCCAGAGTCTACAGCTGTATAAACAGAAGGCTCCCTCCACATGGCTGGCCATGATTCTGACTTTAGTCATGCAGAGAAAGATGTCTCCATAGCTGTACAAGGAAAGATTCATCTTTACAGATATTCTCATGATCATGCTTAGGTCAGGGCAAAGTCTGCTATTCAATATTTCATATTTGTATCCTTTTTACCCTGTATAAATATCTGAAAAGGGATTAGTACTTCAGCTTTGAGTAGAAAGCTAATAGACTTTGAACACTGCCAAGGGGGAAAAAGGGAGGAAGACAGCAGAAAATGCAAGAACGACCATAAAAAGGGTTTTTTTTAAGTCTATTTGGATATTGTATAGTAAAAATTAGTAAAATGTGTTATCAAACACTGTAATATAGGTCATTTTTGAGAGATTGGAAAACTGTCTCTTGTATCTCTGAAAAGGTCCTTTAATGTATTATGACAAATATTTCACTATTTTAAAAGAGTGATTTCCCATGACATAAAATACAGTGTTCCAGCAACATTTTGTTGTTTGCCTTTCTTAACCTGATCATAGTATACTTACATATAAATACAAAATGTTTCTCACGTTAGGGGGGAAAAAATCTGATATAGCTGACCACTGCTTACAAGAATGGAAATGCAGAGGAATCCCATCTGGCTTATACAAAATAGTATATCCAGCATTGATCACCCTTCAGAACACTCAGTTATCAGGACCTGCCAGGCCATTTCACAGTCAGTACACAAACATGAGTGTTAGGCTTAAAGGTTCTTCTACCAAGTATTACAGTGTAGTGAAAAGGCAAGGCTTTTGGTATTTACGTAATATGTTGTAGCTAGAGATGTTTAAACAACTCAGTTTTGAACTGATGCACATATGAACTGACCTGTTTCCAGGGTCTGGAACGATCAATGGATCAGAATTTAATTATCCACTGACTTTTAAACTTCTCAAAAATTTTATTGTAGTTCTTGGCTTCAACAAATGTTCAAAATGCATATGGAATGGTCTGCCAGGAGAATGGATCTGATATCATGAATTGCTACCTTTAAACAGGAGGAAAAGATGTATCTCTTTTGACAGGCCTTCCCAGATTAGTTCCCAAATCAGTTTTATTTATGCTTGCTTGTAATTGAAATTTAAGCTATTGTTTGTTTTAAATCTTGTAAATCAAAATCAGTCCATCAATCTGTAAAAATAACCATTAAAATACAGGATACTCTCAATAAGAAATAAAATACTATAGCATAAACAGTTTCAGTTCCATTAAAAACATGGCTTGTGGCTTTAGAGGGATTTTAACCTGGATCTCCTCAGTTCAGTGCTCACTCTAGCTCACAACTATAAGAGTAAGATGTGCTTAACTTGCTTGAGATTATATCCTAGAATGCTTCAGTGCTTGAGATAAGTTTAAAAGTGAGGTTCAAAATAAATACTGGGAAATTTTCATATTTACATGCAGCATTAGACCGGAGGCTACATGACTAAATAAGAGATCTTTGAGTGAGGTGATGGTACTTCTTTTCACGTATTGATTTAATATAACAAGTCAACTTGTTGGTTGGAGATCTCCATTAAACTTAGATGTAGTCCTGGAATGTAAAGGAAGCCAAGGAAATCAAGGCAAGTTCTAATTACTTAAGCAAATTAGACAGGGAATGGCTAGAACACATAATTCATTAGATCTTTAAAAATTATTAAAATTGATATTCATGATTCCTAGCTTTTTGGATTAAAAGTATAATTTGAGCAGAGCAAGACTAAAATACATGGAAGGAACTGTACTACTAAATTATTGCAGACTTTCAACTATTTCCATTAAAGATGTTATTCAATTATTGGTGTAACACATTCCATTACTAAACAGAACCATTTATTTACTAATTTATTGTGACTTCATTGTGTATTTCCTAGTCAAATTCTTGGGTGCTTAAATATGGTAAATTCTATAATTATTTAATAGAAGATAAAATGTGTCTCCTATACAACTCATTTTGCTAGCTATAGCATCCAACTAAAAATATATTTTCCCATGGCTTTTGTATGCAGATGGATTCACTTTGCCATGAATACTGTCCTGTGGCATGACAGTTTATGAAAGACTTTTTGTTTACCAGTTAGCCTCTGGTCAGCAAATGTTTCTTGGATTCTTTTGAGAAAGTGTGGAAGGAAAGAATTTTCAAGAAAGGCAGTGGAACAGAAGAGCTGAAAGGCTCAAAAGCCTACTATCCAACCCATGAATTTGCCAAAGTAAGGCATGTTACATTGCTTTCTCCATATCCAAATAAGCATCTTGACCTGTAATTATTTCTCTTGCACCCTACTTGTATGCAGGTTTAGTCATAAAGTTGTTTGATAGCATTTATTCCCAAGCAAGAATATAAGAGCATAGGTAAGCAATCTTGTGCTTTTCAGGTATTATGAACAAGTCCCCAAATACCAGGACGTTTTCTATGTTGTCTAGAAGGGAGTAGTAGATCAAAATATCTAAAAACCACCAAGTTAGTTCTTTGATGCATGAGGGCTGGGTGGTATATGCAGATGTGAGAACAGTTTTGTTCTGCCTGCATTTTAAGCAGCTTAACTGATTGATATGAAGAGAAAAGCAAGAAATTCATTCATACCCTAATGTGACTTTACCTAATTTGGTTCTTGTACAGCACTATGTAAACTAAAATTTAGTTGTCTTTTGAAAGTGTAATTTCCCAAATTTTGTAATAGAGATTACCATTTAAGAATTTTAGAAACATAGAAACAGAGCGAGTCAGAAGGGGTCTTCTGAGTCATCTATTCTGACCCCCAGCACCAGCCTACCATGTGCATGTCTAGCCTATCCTTGAACAGCCTCACCAATGGGGCCTCAAACACCCACTGTGGAAGCCCATTCCATACCCTCAGGGTCCTCACTGTCAGAAAGTACTTCCTGGCATCCAAATTGAACCTTGGTTCCTTGAGCTTTGCTCCATTGGATTACATCCTGCCCTCCTCTGCAGGGACGAACAGGTCTCTATCCATGTCCATATGTCACCCACCTCATGTACCTATATGTTGTCAACATATCCCCTCTGAGTCTCCTCTACTTCAGGCTGAAAAGACCCAGTTCCCTCAGTCTTGCCTCATATGGCTTTTCTGTATGGCTTTCCCTGCACTCTAGCCACCAACCTTGTGGCCCTACGCTGCACTGACTGCAACCTGGCTATATCCTTTCTGAAATGAGGGGCCCAAAACTGAACACAATACTCCAATTGCGGGCGCACCAGAGTCGTGTAGAGTGGTAGTAATACCTCTCTCAATGTAGAAGCCACACTTCTAGCTATGCAACCAAGAGTGGCATTCGCCATCTTGACTTCCACGTCACACTGCTGACTCATGTTTAGCCTGCAGTCAACCAGCACCCCAAGATCCCTTTCACAAGTGCTGCTCTCCAGCCACTTGTCCCCTAACCTGTACTTATGACAGCTATTCCTATGCCCCAAGTGCAAGACCTTGCGCTTATCCACATTGAACACCATCCTTTTGTCTTCTCCCCACTTCCATAGTCTGTCCAGATCCTGCTGGATTCTGAGTACCTGCTCCTCAGTTGTGACCACTGCCCCATCTGTGCCGAGATGTCTCCGGATTTTTAAGGTTAATTGTAGGATTGTTTATTTGGTTCGTAAGGTGCCCCGAGGCTTTTTGCGAAGGGGGCAGCATAAACATGTTCTAAATAAATAAATAAATAAATAAATAAATAAATAAATAAATAAATAAATAAAAATTTTACTATTGCCAGTGATCAGCAGACTGGTCACTTTCTCTTCCAGGTCATTGATGAAAACATTGAACAGGATTGGACTGAGCCTGAGGGACCCTGTTCATCACCAGCCGCCATCTTGATGATTCCTCACTAATAGTTACCCTCTGCTTTCAATCTGTCAACCATGACCTGATCCATTGGATAGTGCATTGGTTTATCCCAAAACTCCTCAATTCTTCAACCAGGATATCATGCGGCACTTTGTCAAAGGCCTTGCTGAACTCCAGGTAAACCACATTCACTGCATCTCCTCAGTCTAGCCACCTCAAAACCTTGTCATGGAATTCCACAAGGTTTGTCTGGAAGGATGTGTTGTTGCAGAAGCCATGCTGCGTGGCTGCCAACCTCCCTTCCCTATCTAGCATCACTAGATCTTTCGCTATTATGGGCCTTTCCATTGTCTTTCCTACAATGGACATAAGGCTAATCGGCCTGTAATTCCTCATGCTCCCTCAACTACCCTTTTTGAAAATTGGGACCACTGATGCCACCCTCCAGTCCTCTGGAACCTACCCTATTCTCCATGAGATCTCAAAAATAGAGGCTAACTGGTGTGAGTGTATCCCCTCCAACTCCCAAAGTACCCTTGGATGTAACCCATCAGGGCACAAGTGCCTTTGTAATATCCAATGTCCTGAAGAGTTCCTCGACTTCTGGAAGGGTGACTCTAATCTGCGTCCCTAAATCCATAGCCGAATATGGTCCCCCATGTCGATTTTCCCCATCCTGCTTTGGAGGGCACACAGAGGCAAATCATCATTTAGCATATGTGCTTGTTCCTTCACATCAGCCACCAAATCCCCTTCTTCCTTATTAAGTGGCCCCACTACCCGTCTCCCCTTGCTATTTGCAGGTCAATAGAAGACCTTTTTGTTGCTCCTAATATTCTTTGCAAGTCTCAGTTCATAATCAGCCTTAGCCTTGCAAAGAAACACAGACACATAGAAACAGAGAGAGTCAGAAGGGGCCTCCTGGACCATCTAGTCTGACCTCTGGCACCAGCTGGCTCCGCTCACAACATGCCCACCATGTGGACGTCCAGCCTATCCTTGAACACCCGCAACGATGGGGCCTCAACGACGTCTCATTGAAGCCCATTACACACCCTCAGGGTCCTGACTGTCAGGAAATGCTTCCTGGCATTCAAATGGAACCTTGGCTCCCTGAGCTTTGCTCCATTGGAGTGTGTCCTGCCTTCCTCTGCAGGAAAGAACAGGTCTCTACCCATCTCCATGTGACATCCCCTCACATACCTGTATGTCACCCCTCTGAGTCTCCTCTTCTCCAGGCTGAAGAGACCCAGTTCCCTCAGTCTCGCCTCATACGGCATCCCCTGCAAACCGGCCACCAACCTTGTGGCCCTACGCCGCACTGACTCCAACCTGGCTATATCCATTCTGTAATGAGGGGCCCAGAACTGAGCACAATACTCCAGTTGAGGGTGCACCAGAGCTGTGTAGAGTGATAGTAATACCTCTCTTGATCTAGAAGCCACACTTCTGGCTATGCAAACAAGGGTGGCGTTCACCCTCTTGACCACCGCATCACACTGCTGACTCATGTTTAGCCTGCAGTCAACCGGTACCCCGAGGTCCCTTTCACAAGTGCTGGCCTCTAGCCACTTGTCACCTAACCTGTACTTATGACACCTATTCCTATGCCCCAAGTGCAAGACCTTGCACTTATCCACATTGAATGCCATCCTGTTGTCTCCTGCCCACTTCCATAGTCTGTCCAGATCCCTTTGGATCTGGAGTACCTGCTCCTCAGTTGTGGCCACTGCTCCAGTTTTAGTGTCGTCTGCGAAGTTGATCAGCAGACTGTTCACCCCTTCTTCCATGTCGTTAATGAAAAGATTAAACAGGATCGGCCCCAGGACAGAGCCCTGGGGGACCCCGCTTGTCACTAGCTGCCATCCCAATGATTCCCCACTAATGGTTGCCTTCTGCTTTCGGTCAGTCAACCATACCCTAATCCACCGGACAGTGCTTTGGTGTATCCCAAACCTCCTCAGTTTCTCCACCAGGTTATCATGGGGCACATTGTCAAAGGCCTTGCTGAAATCCAGGTATACCACATCCACTGCATCCCCTCCATCTAGCCATCTCGAAACCTTGTCATAGAATTCCACAAAGTTTGTCTGGCAGGACCTGTTTTTGCGGAAGCCGTGTTGTGTGGCTGTCAGCCTCCCTTCCCTATCTAGCATCATTAGATCTCTCCCTATTATGAGCCTTTCCATTGTTTTTCCTACAATGGACGAAAGGCTAACAGGTCTATAATTCCCCATGTCCTTTCTACTACCCTTTTTGAAAATTGGGACCACTGATGCCACCCTCCAGTCCTCTGGAACTTCACCTGTTCTCCACGAGGTCTCAAAAATGGAGGCCAGCGGGCGTGAGGGAACCCCTGCCATCTCTCTAAGTACTCTCAGGTGTAACCCGTCAGGGCCTGGTGACTTTGTAATTTCCAATGCCCTGAGGAGCCCCTCAACCTCAAGTGGGGTGACTCTAATCAGTGCCCCTAAGTCCCCAGCCTCATCTAATCTCCTATGCAGATATCCCCCGTCCTGCTTTAGGGAGAACACAGAGGCAAAATAGTCATTTAGCATCTGTGCCTATTCCCTCATATCAGTCACTAGATCTTCTTCCTCCTTTTTTAGTGGTCCCACTACCTGTCTCCCCTTCCTCTTCCTATTTACATGCTCAAAGAAGCCCTTTTTATTGCTCTTGATATTCTTGGCAAGTCTCAGCTTGTAATCAGCCTTAGCCTTGCTCCTCCAAAACCTCCCTTTTGAGTGCTGTCCACCCCTCCTCAACTGGCTTACCTTCCACTAACTTATCCCAGGAGACTTTCCCCAGTCTTGCCTTCAGTTGGCCAAAGTTGGCCCTCCTGAAGTCCCAGCTTCTAGTGCTCGACTTGCTGCACATCCCCAGTCCCCTGATCTCAAAGCAAAGGATGGAGTGATCACTCGCATCCAGAGCTCCCCTAATCTTTACTTCATCTATCAGCTTCTCCCTGTTGGTCAAGACCAAGTCAAGGATGTTTTTCCCCATCGTCGCCTCTCGGACCCTCTGTGTGAAAAACCCTTCCTCTATAGCTTCTGTCACTGCTGAGTGAGTCTTCCAACTAATATCCAGGAGATTGAAATCTCCCATTATTACTGTGTCTCTCCCCCGAGATATCCTTAGAATCTGGCCTGTCAAAACATCATCCAGGGTCTCAAGTTGACCTGGAGGGCGATAACATACCCCCACTGTCAGGTCTCTTTCCCTTTCAAAACCCCTACGTTTCACCAAGACTACCTCTACCAAATCCCCATCTGTGCTGCATTTTATCTCACTGCATCCTATCCCTTCCCTGATGTATAAAGCTACGTCCCCACCTCTCTTTCCCTTCCTGTCCTTTCTAAAAAGGTGATAACCTTCTATGTTCACATTCCAGACTTGCCTTTCATCCCACCAAGTTTCTGTGATTCCCACCAGGTCATACCCTCCTATTCCCAGGAGTGCTTCAAGCTCTTCCTGCTTATTATCCATGCTCCTAGCATTGGTGTACCTGCACCTCAACTCCTTCCCACTGCTTCCTTTCCTTGGAGTTCCCAACCTCCTCCTTCCTCCCATCCTTCCTGATACCTGGCCCCTCCTGTCAGTCCCTACAGTATCTCTAAAACCCTGTTCCCAGAGCCCTGATCCTCCCAGCACACTTGTCCAGTGCAGACACATTATTGGGGGGGCCTGAACCCCCCCGGCTCAGTTTAAAGTCTTCCAGACGAAGCTCGCTAAAGCATCCCCAAAGGACCTTTTCCCCATCTTCATGAGGTGTAACCCATCCCTTGCCAGAAGTCCATTGGCAAGGAAACGAGTGCCGTGGTCGAGGAACCCAAAGCGTTCCTTCTGGCACCACACCCTGAGCCAGTCGTTCACTTCGGAGGCCCTCCTGTCCCTTCCTGGCCCAAACCCTCGGACAGGTAAGATTGTCGAGAAGGCCACTTGGGCCTTCAGCTCCCTGAGTTTCTTCCCCAAGGCCTCAAAGTCCCTGGTGGTCCCAACCACACCCTGCCTGGCCACATCGTTTGTGCCCACATGGATCACCAGGAGCGGCTGGTGACCCCCAGAGCGAACAAGACACTCCACTCTGTCCTTCACATGCCGGTTGCATGTGCCCGACAGGCAGCAAACCTCCCTTGTCTCCAGGTTGGGGCGGCACACTGCCACCTCAGTGCCCCTCAGCAGGGAGTCCCCAACAACAATCACCCACCGCCATGTCTTCCTGGTGCTGGTGGGCAGCCGTGCCCTGTCCCTCGCCTCTCCTGCAGCGGCCCCCTTGCCGCTTGTCATCCCAGGCTGGGGTCCCCAAGTGGAGAGAACCTGTTTCCCAGCTCCAGTTTGGTGCCAGGAGGAGGAGGCCGTGCTGGCCTCCTCTTCCTGTGGGTGACATAACTTCATGTTTCTGCAGCTGCTCCTCCTGTGGTCTCTCTCTCAACCCTCTGTCCAGAGGGGGGCTGCTCCGGGGGGGGAGGGATGATAGAGAGCTCTCTCAACCCTCAGGCACCTTACCTCCTCTTCTAGCAGGGTCACCATCTTGCACTGAGGGCAAGTGTATCCCTGCCTCTCCTGGGGGAAAAGGGTGAACATGTTGCAGCTGTCGCAGTGGACAGCAGCACCCGTGACTCCCACCAAGGCCATCTCCTGGTCTGCCATCGGTATCCCTTCCGAGACCTTACCTTGGTCCCCTGCCTTGTTTTTCCTGCAGTTCCTCTCACTCACCCAGTTCTCCCAGACAAAAACCCACTCACACACACACACACACAAAGATAAAATAAACTTAAATTGGAAGAAAAACAAAGCACAGCACAAACAAAAACAAGCAAACAATCAAACCTCTGTGTCTCAGGGAAGGGAGTCTCCAGACAGCCCGGGACGCAGCCAAGGAACGCAGATAAGGGACGACACCCTTCCTCTCCGCTGCTCCTGGCCCTCTGCTCCCATTCCCAGCTCCTGCCTTGCCTTCGCCAGTCCCCTGGCCTCTCAGCCCTCTCTCCTAGCCTGTGCCTCTGCTGCTCTGCCAAGAGGCCAGAGCCAAAAGGATCCTTTTGCAATGGGCCTCCTCCTACCGATATACCCTATTGCCTATTTGCCCCAGTGCCTTTCCTACAGAGGTTCCTCATTTTGCATGGATAAATATAGTATGTGCAATAGCATACAAAAATACATTATGTTAGGAAGACTGCTTGCAACAATATTTACACGAGACAAAATGCATTGAAAAATATATACATTGGAAAAATGTGCACAAAAGGCTTATGCATTTTAATGTGAACTCTTAGAAAAAGTTAAAGTTCAAGACAAATTGGGCTTCAGATTGGACAAATTCTTTAAGACTGACACAAACAACACATAAAGCTGGATGATTCAGGCGAAAAACTGACAGAAATATGTCCATTCCTATTCACAATTTCCGAAATACCATTTGAATTAGTACAATATACAAGAGAACAAAAGTATCTTTTAGGATAGAATGCAAGGGATCTATCTAATCCCCAAGTCAGATAGAAAATACTACAGATGCATTGGCGGACCATCAGGAATCAGAGTATTCAGCTTGGCTGTGTGAAATCTGTATTAGTAATGGTTGTGGGGGCAGAAATGCTGACTTTGACCTGAATAAACTATGCAAATGCCCAAGGTTTTATCTAATTACACACAGTGTATTCACACTTTTGAAAGTTTTGCATAATTTACACTGCTTTTGCTAGACAGGGAGAAGAGCAAAGGCCACTGTAGACTCCCATTTGCATAAAGTGTTGTATTCAATAAAACCTCTGAATTCTGGGAGATATAACCCCTGCAGGATTTCTGTTCATTTGAACATGAGAACATCTTGCATCTGGTGAGTACAGGGGGAGACAGATAAGTTAATTTTGTGTACTTTTGCATACACATCATAATAGATGCTGGATGGGGCTTATGGAGGATTACTAGCCCATGAAGCCCCACCAGCACCCTCTTTGAATTTTACAGCTGGGAAAGGAAAGCATCTTTTGGGAGTGACAAAAACAGTTGCTCTTGGCATGCATTCCCAAGGCCTTCTGACTGGGATTAGGAGCAGGTAGAACAGGAGAAGGTCTTGGAATGTGGGCCAACTTTAGACATTGAGATGAGAGAGGCAGAGGCACTTATCAGGATCAGACTCCCCTGGTGCTCCAGCAGTCTCTGAAAATAACCAAGTTGTACAGTTAGGAGGAAGGGACTTGGAACAGGAGCAGTTCACAAAGACAGGTGAGGTGGGTGTGGCTTTTGACCCCCTGATGTGACTTTGGCTGAGGAAGGTATCCCATCCAGAGGATCAGCATGCACAGAGGGGGTCTGCTCATTTCCTAAAGGTCCTTCCAAAAGGATGGGGCCCAAACATACTCATAAGGAATGTTCCTAGATGTAATTGTTAAATTGGGTTTAATAAACTACACTGTGTACTTAGAGAGTACTTGCTTTTGTTGAAGTTACCTTAATAAAAGTTATAAGATTTATACTTTAAAATACAGAGAGCCCTGTCCTCCCCCCACCCCAACTGCAAGGTTTCTCCTTTCTGGCTCCTTCTCCAGGAAAAGGGAAAACAACCCCGAGTTATGTGAATGAGTTACCCACTCTCAGATTGGTCTCAATTGCTCAGCCATACTGGCAAACGGAATTGAAACATTGTTGCAAGCTTGAATCAACAAAATGTATCTTTCTGTAATCTGTTTGAATGTACACATGTGTCTTTCTGTAATCTGTTTGAATGTACACATGTGTCTTTTTATCCTATCAGCAAAATGGAAACTCTTGCAAGCTGCATCAGCACAGCTGTGCTTCCTTCGCAATGTAGAAATACCTGGCCTGCTCAGACTGTAAAAAGCAAACATTGAAACCTGTTTAATTCTGTAACATGATGTGTCATGATGACATCTTGATGTATCTCATGATTTCTCAATGTTTCTGTATTAAGATTCTACATTGTTCTCATATTATCATCCATTCAATGTCTCACTCCTCTTCCTGTTTCCATACATGACTCCAACTCCATAAAACACTGTGTAAGTTGTTTCCAGATAGTCAGTCTATGGCATTTCCTGGTTAGAGCAGAAGGGGCTTCTGCCTGGGATTCTGTGAATGGACAGGGCTTACTTCTAGTAGCTGTCTATGGGAGCTACTGCCAAGAAGCAGGGCAAGAGGTTAAACTTCAAGATGGAGATGTAAATCTGCGAAGGTTCAGCTTCCCCCAAGAGTCACAGGGGAGGAGGGAGATATGGCCTACTGGTTCTTGCCCTCCCTGCAAGGCTTTGTTTATACCTCATTACAGTATTTAAAACTGTTTGCTTTGCATCCTGCTTTGCATGCTTGATTCACTTCATTAGCTCTTCATTGTTTAACAGTAGCTTTATAGAAGAATCAGATTGTAATAAGTTGCATAGCCATCCTTGCTTGTTGCTTCTCTATACAGTAGTTTCAGAGTGCTGGAAATACCATTCCAGGAAGGAGGGGAGGAGGCAGTCTGTTGCCATGAGCCCAGCTTCATAAACCCAAATTTGTACCCACACCTTAGACTAGAACCTAGAGACAGGTTAAAATAGCAGGTTATGTATTATATCCTTAGAAAGGGAAGCCTTCACCAGAAGTTCATTAAAGCAGAAGGTATTTCTATCTACTTAAAAGCAACTATATTTCTGATTGAGATTGGTTGGCCTTTAGAATTGGTTCATCTTGGCCTAGTAAATGTTTTCCCAAATGATGAAAACTCCCTATGTTACTTAATAGGGTTAGGCTAATGCCTGCAAATGTCCTGCTCCTTCCTCTACAAACCTTCTTATCCTACATGATGAAGCATGTCACGTGGGTCATACATACATATACCTGATTTTTTAATATCTCCACCTTTTAAAAAGGAATGATTCTCAAAAATCTGCATATGTGTATCTAGCAGTCATCACTGCAATGCAAGCACACAGGACCATCTGTATTGCTTTACAATGTTTGTGTTCACACTGTGTTTGTGCTTCACACTGTGAAAAGCACTGGAGAATGCATGTTTAAATACGCATGCATACTATTCACTGTGTGAATTAATGCACAAGCCTATCCAAAATGGAAGGGAGTGTGGTGGTGCCACCTAACTCTGAGAGGTAGCTTCCCTGGAGCAAAAGGGGAAGGCGTTCAGCCCCCAGTCCATTCCATCGCACCCCATGGGATGAATTACTTCAGTTATTTTTACTTAAGGTATATGTACTCTTGCTGTAGCAGGTTCTCAGGGTGACTTGAAAGAATCACATCAAACCAAATTAAAATGAGAATATTGCATAGAATCCTATCTTATTTGGCTTGCCAGGCAGTGGATAAAACTACTTGTTTTGGTTTCTATAGCATTTTTTTTCCAATTGCAAGTTCATTCTGTTTGAGGTTCACATCAGTTTATGATTTTTTAAAATTTGCATGAAAAGTCATATGATTTGTCATACATATTTTGATTCCCATGACATTTTGCATGACATTTCTAAAAATGTACACATTTTGTATGCAATTTTGTCCTGTGTGTGTGTATGTTTGCAATTATTCCTAAGGGTTTTTTAAAAAAAAATTGGAAAGATGCATTGCAAAATTAGACGACGTGAAAGGACTAAAGATTATTTGTGTTCCAACTGTGTATCAGTTTGGGAAATGTCAGTCTGGTTTTTTCATATTAATATGCAAACCAAATGCATTTGCTCCAACTCTTTGCCTTATTTCTATCAGAAAATGGGATGATTAAACTGCAATGATGCTGTCCATGACATGTTGAAGAGATACAATTTCCTTAGTTTGACTGCACATGTGCACTCATTCTTTAATGAACTTTTCTTTACTCTCACTCTCTTGTCTTTCCCCCTTTTCCTCTCTCCCGTTATGAAAAGACATCTTATGCCAGCTGGACAATCCGTCTGCTTACTGTGTCCTCTAATTGCTGGAGAAAGGTTGTGCAAGACTATCTTACTAACAAGACTAATTGCATTTTTGGCAAGGGTATATTACTCTCACATATTTTTTATTGACAATGAGATATTTTAAACGCTGAGAAATAAACTTCTTCCTTAATTTCTTATTTCTTTAACAGCTGTCTTCTTCTATAACTAAAGCAACCATTGCCTTCACTTCATTTTAATGCTAGTGAGTGAATAAATTAATACCTTAGACCTCATGTACACAGATCTTTACATAAATCTTAGCTATTTGGAATCAAAATATTTGTACTCATGTAATCTATTCTTGTAAGTTGCTTTGGGAAGCTCTTGCCCTAAAATCCCTTGAATAGAGCTAGATACAAATATTATTTAGAAATTATTTTAGGGACAGATAATTGGAGGAAATAATGAAAGGGAATTCATTTGGAAGAGTGGAATCTAGACAGGAAGCTTATTGGGGATAATTTAATTGAAGAGAAATTGATCTGAATTATCTGGTGAAGTAGAACAAATTAAATTGAGGGAGTAATTAACTTTACTTTTGTGACGCTAAAATTCTAAATAATGATTCTCAATTTTCATCTAAACAGTGCATATAAACCAGCTTATGCAAATTGCTTGCAAATATGTTTCCATTTTCTCCTCATTTTAGATGGTACTATGACCATAATGAGAATGGCAGCTGATACCTGGCTTTGTTGTTGCTAGTTGCGAAATCGCGTCTGACACATCATGCCCCCCGCACCCCATGGACAACATTCCTCCAGGCCTTCCTGTGCTCCACCATCCCCCGGAGTCCACTTAAGCTCACACCAATTGTTTGAGTGACTCCATCTAGCCACCTCATCCTCTGCCGTCCCCTTCTTTTGCTGTCAATTGTTGCCAGCATTAGGGTCTTCTTCAGTGAGTCCTTCCTTCTCGTTAGGTGGCTAAAGTATTTGAGTTTCATCTTCAGTATCTGGCCTTCTAAAGAGCAGTCAGGGTTGATCTCCTGTAGGACTGACTAGTTTGATCGCCTTTCAGTTCAAGGTTTCTTCCACATTTTTTATCAAACACTCAATTTGCTATAAAACATAATAAATTTATTTCAAAAATAATTTCAATGGTGAAGACATTTCAGTAAATTTTTGTGGGTTGTGGATGAGTGTCTTGTGCTTACCTTAGTTAAGATTAAGAAGTGGCTGAGAAATATGAATGTGTGCCCTGTTTTTAACTATACCACCATATCGCTGGCAACCTACAGCCTTCTTATAGACCAAGAGAATTCATCATGCGGTAATTCCTTCTATAAAAGTTCAGATCAGTCTGCCTAGGGATGGGGGCTATGGATTAAGTAAGATATAACACACAGTGCCTTTGGCCACTTTGCAGTGGTCAGGTAAGTGTGAAAACACCACAAAAAGAAATTATGCAACATCCTGAAAAAGAGGAAGATCAATGCAAAACCCTTTCATGGGAGAAGAAAGATTTTAATAAACTGGGGGATGTTTTTGGCTCAGTGCAGGCCTCAACATTTCTTTGAAAATGGGCAGAGCATAGTGCTCTCAGCAAAATGGGTGCAAAATGGCGACTAGCTGGCTACCACACTCAAGGTACTTATGAAAAAAGAAAATCTATGTAACAGCACCTGCCAATGATGAACCTGCCTATAAGAAATTGATGAAAAAATTTCCTCCCTATGGAGAATTTGGTGAAATTATCCTTCCCCAACACTTTACTCTGTCCATAACTAGGATAGCAATTTTTCAGAGACCATTCAGGTACAGATTTAGTAGGCTTGACATAACTACTACTAGTTGGCTTCAAAATGTGTTACAGAAAGAGACAATCAAGAGCAGCTTCTCAACCTGGAGAGAGGTTATGAGTGGAGTATCACAGGGACCAGTGCTGTTCAGTATCTTTATTAATGATCTTGATGAGAAAGTTCTGGGAACAAGTGTGATCTAGACAAGCTGGAAAAATTAGGCAGAAGGCAACAGAATGAAATTCAACAGGCACAAATGCCAAGTTCTTCCCTAGGCAAAACAAAACAAAAAAAAAGGGGGGGAAAGGGAAGGGAAGGAAAGGGAAGCCCTGCATCAATACAAGATGGGACTACAGTGATACCTTGGCTCATGAACTTAATCCATTCCAGGACTCTGGTCATGACCCAAATTGGTTGTGAACCAAGTCAAATTTCTCCATAAGGTTCAATATAAATAAGGTTAATCCATTCTGTGACTATTTTTGTTTAATTAGAAAAAATTGAAACAAAGTGTCGTGCCTGACGCCTCAGCCGAGACATCTATTCATGAGGAAGAGACAGGAGCTGGCAGTGAGAGTTTGGCATTTGACCAAGGAGACTTATATTTGAGGACCAATGCTCAGACGGCCCAGACACAGCCTGACTCTCTGGCTGCTGAGCAAGAAACCTCTCCTCCACCTCATCCCTTGGCCCCTGAGCACACAACGCCCCCGCAGACCGAGGGGGAAGTGTCTGAGACAGTAGCTCCCTCTGATTCTAGCTCTGGACTGCCTGAGAAAGATGCACTCCTGGCTCCAGACCCTGAAGCTGCTGAACAGGGTTCAACAGAAGAATTAGCATCCACCTGGGACAGAAGAACCTTGACAAGACAGAGCCAATTACAATGAAGGGACAAGGCTCTGTCACGCCTTCAGGCGGAAAGACGAGACAGGAAGTTTTGATACCACGTGCTGCTTTCATAGTGAACTCAGAAAGAAGCAGCAACTGCAACGGACAGGAAGCTCGTTAGTAGAGCTTATCAGTTACTTCGTAAATCTTGTAGAAAGTAGCAATAAAAGTTTATAGCAGATATACGGCCTGCTGTGTGAATTAACTGAAACGTGAAACCACCTCACGACACAAAGTCACAACGAACAACAAAGATTGCGGCCATCTCCTCCCCAACCCCGAGCATGAGCGCAGCCCTCTCTCTCCCACCCAGCACAACCACGGGCACACTCAGGGGGAGAGATGTGTCAAATAAGTGTTGGAAATGTAAACAGAAACTTGGTACCTTTTATCATATGTGGTGGACTTGTGATAAAGCAAAAAAATATTGGGTTAAAATACATTGATGGCTTGTGGAAATGTTGCAAAGATCTGTAATGTTTAAACCAGAAATATTTTTGTTAGGCATTCTCCCTGATGACCTTGATAAACAAGGTATATACTTGAATTTGCATGTAATATGTAAGTGGCAAGGATCACATATGCGCAATGTTGGAGAAATGAAGAGCTATCAGCTAAAGATTTGATCCTGAACAAGATGCTGGACTGTGCAGAAATGGACAGAGTGACTTTATCTCTTTAGGAAAATGAAAATGCAGTTTACTACCAAGCATGGGACTTTTTCTATCAATGGCTACAGAATCGGAACTCTGAAATACATAGCATTTGTAGAGAGAAATAAGACTTTGTACACAGTGTTTGAAGTCTTTGGAATAATTATTTGTTTAGGGAGTAGAAAACAATAAAACATTGAAACTGGGAAGATTAGATTGTTGAAGAATAATATTAAATATACTTGGGGATACCCAATGTATATGAGAGTTTGGCATAATGGAAAATACTACAGAAGACAATCTGCAATATGCAGATGATACAACTCTGCTCTGAGTAAAGAAGATCTGGAGTGGCTAATCCTTTTTTTTTTTAATTTTATTAGGTTTATTAGATTTTGAACTAATACTACAAACATCAATCATTGTACACATCAGATTTACTGGGTCAACCCCCTACTACATATCTTTTAACATTCTATGATCATACTAAAATCCATTTATAATAACTTGAAAACATGTTTAGATCAGAACCAAGTCCCATTTCTCCAGCCAATAAAAAACAGTAACGGAGTGGCTAATCCTTAGAGTCAAAAATGAAAGTGAAAAATTTGGATTGCACCTTAACATCAAGAAAACAAAGATAATGACGACTGCAGAGAACACACAGGTCAGAGTACAGATTGTCAGTGAGACCATAGGAACAGTAAAAGAATTCAACTTCCTAGGATCTAAAATTGTCCAACATGGTGACCACAGTTCTGAGATCAGAAGACACATAGCACTTGGAAGAAATGCAGTGTCCAGTCTGAATAAGATCTTAGTCAACCCAAAAATTTTGCAATTGCCATGTATGGCTGTGAAACTTATACTCTGAAAAAGGCAGGTAGAAGTGCTGAAGATGACTGTTGTAGCAAAAATCACAAACGAAAAAGTGCTTGACGAAGCCTCTTCAAAAATATCACTTGAAACCAAGATCACCAAACAAAGACTGTCATACTTTGGACATGTCATGAGAGAGGACTCACTTGAAAAGTCAATCCTTCTGGGAGTGATCAGTAGAAAAAGGAAAAGAGGCCACCTCAGCACCTATTGGCTGGATACCAGAAAGAAAAACAGTGGAATGGATATGGTGGTCTTGAAGGAAGCAATGTGAGACAGAGAGGCATGGAGAGCAATATTCCATATAGTAGCTAAGGGTCAAACATGACTGATTGACGACGACAATGATGCACCAGGTGCAGGCTAGACACAAGGAAGAATATCCTGACTATCAGAGCAATATGACAGTGGAACCAGCTGCCCAGAGAGGTTGTGTGTTCTTCCATGCAAGAGACATTCGAGCAGAAGCTAAACAGTTACCTGAGTGAGATGGTGCCACTGGCATCCTGCACCAGCAGAGAGTGCAGCACCTGAATGCCTTCTTGGCCTTCTCTGACCCCATTTGTCTATGATTCTGTGAATATTTCAGTATGGTTAATAACTTTCAACCCTGACCCTTTGTATTCAATGGAGGCAGCAAAGAAATTGGAACTGTACACATGCAAAGCATGTGATTTGAAATTGAACTCCAGTCTCCTCATGAGCAGTTCTTCTGGGCATGTCGTGAGTGGAGTCGGCTGGAGCTGGGGTTCAGACTAGATGGCCCAGGAGGCCCCTTCTGACTCGTTCTGTTACTATGTCTCTGAAATAGGTAAAAATCAGAAAAATTTATTGTGTTCAATGCTGGCAAATGCAGAGTAAATTGAACTAAACTCCGTGAAATTCCCTTGATAGCTAAAACCAGTTTGCAGCTTATATAACAAAGAGCAAGGACTGTTGTGTTTCCTTGTTTTTTAATCCATTTATTCTTTTTGCAAATTAGCACACATTCTAGCCTATATTCCTTCCATATTTTTTAATTTCTCCTCAATATTTTTTTCACCTAGAAAGAGGCATTGTTAAATGGCTGTATTTTTCTTGCCCCACTCTTATTAGAATTGTCAATTCTGAGAAGGTGGAAACAACAGAAAAGAACAGCTGTGTAAGAAAGCTGTTCTGCAGCAACACTTTTTGCTGAAAGTACTTTGACACTTGCTTTTGATCAGGAACTAACAGTTCTGCCAATAAAACAAAGAAAATTGATCCTTGATGTTGATTTCATTATCTTGGAGACAAATGCTCATTGACTCCATTTTGTTTTAAGGATTTGGGTGTATATTTTCAAACTTCTCAAATAATTCCCTTATAACTGAATAATATTCAAATTTAGTTGTACTTAAACACTAGCATGAAAATAGTGATGGGGCCAACCTACCTCAGTTTTGCAGGTTAAAAGATAGTCAGAAAGGAAAACTCTAAAGGTTGCATTAGAAGAAAAAAGATGCCACTATTGGGACATATTCATATATAAGCTTCCAGTGAGTGAGCCAGAACAGAACTGAAACAGCTAAAATTGGCATGGTAAGACACATGCCTGGAATCATATATAATCAAATCTTTTCCTGTAAAGTACAATTTCTGTCATCAAGCTCAATAATAAATCTATGTGACTGGCAGGGGGTTGATTCTGCCTTCCACAACTGCCCTCCATTTATTTATTCTAACTACTCTGTTTCTTTCATCTCAGCAAGCATTTACACCAAATGGAGAGCTACAGTATATACAATATGTAGAAGAGAAGTGTCCCTGCTTGGTGGGTTAAAATATAGTAGATGCAACTAAAGAAACATGGGAATAGAGTAGTGTAATTGTAAAACACTCATACAGTTCCTTGGAAGAAAGTCTGTTGATTATAATAGGAATTGCATCAAAGAAGCAGTCAATTCACAGGGTTCTATACTATATATAATGTAATGGGCTGATCACTTCCCTCTTTCCCTCTCTTTCAGTAGACTCAAAATGAGACTTACAAGTGCGGTTCTTTTACTGAAGCTTAACTGGTTACAGCACAGGAGCGATCAGAGTAGCAATCTCTTTGAGATGTGGAAAAGGCACCTGCCCAAGGAAAGAAGGGAAAGTAAACTGTCACTTCCCCTCCTTCCAGAAAAGTTTCTGGCTCCACGCTCAGGGTGTTTCCTGCTGCTTGTGGGCTGGGCAGGGAGAATGCCAGACAATTGATAATTCATCTGCTTGCTTCTCCTGTTATCTGCTGCCTGGGTTTAGGAGTTCTGTTTTTATTGCCTCTCCTGAAGCTCTGAAATGCATTCCTCACTTACCCAGGCAGGCTGGTTCTTACATTTGACCTGAGAAAATTTACTAGGTAACCTTGAAACTGCCAAGTTCTGCCCCACCTCCCAAATGCTTCTCTGCCTCCTCAGCATCAGATGAATCTGAGTAAACTGTAATGTATGAGAGATGGGGACCCACTCTGTGTATAATTAATTTTTTTGATTGCTTACCATATGATGAATTGTTGATTGCCAGTTCATGTGGCTTAAAAAGTCAAACAAAGCAAGAATAGGACTACTAAGGAGGTATTTTCTATGGCAGCAAATGTTATACTCACAAAAATGTGTACATTAGACAAAATACATGAATTTGAAAACTGTGCCTTAAAATGCATTTGCTTGAAGGGTGCCCCAAATCAGTTTAATGAATGGAGAAAACTCTTGAAAAATGTGTACAGTTTAAATGAATACAAAAATGAACACATTTGCAGAAAACATATATAACATTTATACAAAATATGTAAATATTTGTATGCAAACTAAAATATGTATCACTGTAGAATTAGGGCAAAACAAGTTTAGCATTGGAAAAATGATAACTCGAGAAAGTCAAGTGTTTCCTCTACAACACACTTGCTGAGACTATATTCTATTCTATTCTGGGGGAAAATAACTAACATTTAGCCCAAATGTGCTAAGGTGCCCTGTGTACCATTGTTGTTATATTTCCCCTGCTCTTTTCAACACTGTCTTGGATTTAATATGCAATTGCTCATTACCTGATTTCTATGCACAGGCTTGTTCTTGGTGTTGCTTCTTCCAATTACCATGTTAATACTCAAGTTCATTCACCCACTGTTCTTAATTGCTGCAATAAAAATGCGGTGTTGCTCATTTAAGATGTGATGCTCTATAGCTGTCATTGTTTTCATGCTGCAGCAAGCCAAGCTATCTTGTATCAAGACTGTTGACTGACATGAGACAATAGATAGTTGCTTTACACTGTAACAGAACTTGGGTCTAGCCAACCTTATATTGTCAACACTGACTGGTAGCCCAGGTCTCGGGCAGATGTTTTGCCAACCCTCCCTAGAGTCATGGGGATTGAATTTGGGACCTTTCGCATGCAAAGCATTTGCTGTTCCACTAGCCTATGGCTCCTTTTCTTATGATTCAGACAGAATATATATGAAGCAACTGGAAGTTATAACACCAGAAGTCTGTTCTGATGACTAATCAGGAGCTTTGCAACAAACCTTAATTCAAATTATTCTGAATGGATTTAGAAGACTAAGTAATGCAGGGCCTACATTGAAAAATAAGTATGAAATGGCTTTTAAGGATGGAATTACAGACTTGGCTTTGATAATAAGAGAAAATGTAAAAATGTGTAAGAGGACAGGTTATAGGATGGAATGGGAACAACTGCTTGGGTCTTTTCAAATTATTGCAAGAATCAGCCTCACTCAATTGAAAACAGAAGCCCATTGGACTTCCTTATGCTCAGTGTGATGAGAAGATCATGGAGTGCAGGCATATATTGCAGGGTCAGAACAAGGAAACAAATTCATATTGCCACCTGCAGGGAGATGCAGCCTTCTTAAGTTCTAATGGTTATTAGCAGTCAGATCTTATTAAGGCAATGAATAGCTCTGGGCTGAAGTAGCTCTCCGAGTGTGAGAAGCCCCTGTGAAAAAGTATCAGTGAAAAATATCATACTCCCTTGTACAAATCTTTGGTAAAAGCACACTTAGAATATGGTGTTCTGTTCTAGTCACTACATCTGAAAAGTAGAAGATTAAGAGAATGAACAACTGCTTTATGAGGAAAGTTTATAACAGCAGAGATGGTTTAGCTTGGAAAAAAGATAAGTAAAAGAAGGTTTAACAGGTGTTCATGGTGTGGAGCTTCCATAACACAGTAGACTCTTGGTTAACCAGAATTCAAGCAACAGGCACTGTTAAACAACTGGCAAAAAATGAAGAAATAATACTTTAAACATTTAAATAAAATCAATTTCTAGTGGAAATGGAAGTTTAAATTTGGCATGGCACGACCACACGCCACACACCAGTCCATGAATAAGCCCACATGTTTGTCTCCCACTCCCACTGATTCACCATGAGTAGAATCATAGAATCATAGATAGTAGCGTTGGAATGGTGCTACAACAGTACTATCCCCTGCTGTTGCGGGACACCACGTTACACCACCCCACTCAGATGGGTGCCCAGTTTCTTTTTGAATGTCTCCAGTGTGGCAGAGCCTACCTCTCCAGGCAGCTGGTTCCATGCCGGTTGTTTGGATCTACTGTTAGTCAAATGCTGTGTTCTCACCCAATCCCAAGTACGCTGAAACAGGAGCCATGCAAGCGTAAATGCATGGTGCTTACCCTCAAGCAGAAGATGGAAATATTCAAGAGGCTTGCAGTAGACAGTCGAGAGTTGTGCAGTGCTCATGGAGGAATTTTATGTGGGTTCATTAATGATCTATGACATTAAGACTCAGTCTCAGAAGGTAGAAGTTTGTCTTTATTTGTCTTAATTTGCTCTGAATTACTGTATTTCAATATCAATATCATGAAGTAGGCTTTGAAACACTTTAGTCTTGGAGAAATCACTGAAGTCTGTTTTAGCATCCATTATCTCAATGCACTCACACTGTCAAGTTTATGTATATGAAGTACTACATTTTCTGTGTTGCCATTTTTATTTTGGTACTGGGTTCTCAAGACAGCTTAGTGAAGGGCAAGGTGGAGATGGAACCAAATCTTAGATTGCTCCGAAAGCAAGCATGAAGAAGAAACTCAAAGAAGCCAAGACTTCATTCATGTGAACAACCCCAGGACCAAAATGCAAACCATTATCACCCATCCTGGTATACTGATGATGTATCACACACTGAAATTATCCTCAGCAAGCAGCTTACAGCTTGGGATCCAAGAAAGCTCACTTGAATACACCAAGCTGATTAAGTATAGTTACCAAACTTTCACATCTGGAAACCTTGAAGAAAACAAAATGAAGTATTTTCATACTTGTTGAAGGGATGACTGGGGTGACATTGTACTCAGGTAGGCTAAACATCCCCCATGCAGGGATGCATTATGTTCAACTTGTTGTTCAGGCATT
Organism: Varanus komodoensis; assembly: GCF_004798865.1. Taxonomy (NCBI): domain Eukaryota; kingdom Metazoa; phylum Chordata; class Lepidosauria; order Squamata; family Varanidae; genus Varanus; species Varanus komodoensis. The sequence goes on along the minus strand of NW_025336284.1, from coordinate 1,525,351 downwards.
GGGTATAAAGCAAGGAATGCATGAACAGGAAAGGTGAGGGTAGCTGGAGAATGAATGAAAGCATTCTTCTTGCCACGCATAGCCTAACTGCATTACATACCCCTTTAGCTATTAATACGCAGCATATGCAAAGAAGGAAAGAATGACCTGCCCTTAGAGTAAATTTGCATCTAAAACAAATTGAAATGAATGTTTCTTTCATGACAAATAATTAGTCCCTGACTTAAACTTTCCATTCTATTTGTTTTCCTCCCTATACCAACATGGAAGTCATCATTTTTGACTGATGCTTCTGATATAGAGACTGTCCTCAAATCCATATCTTCCAGCTGATTGCCTGCCCCCAGTCCTTGTCCCCAGTTCTGCCTGACAACTTGTTTTGGGAGGACACCTGGTCTTTAAAAGTAGTGATTTAAAACAATACTTTCCAGTCTGATCCTGTTCGAACTTATGCCTTCTCTCCACTGACCTCTACTCAACACTAAAGTTTAAAACACATTTGAGAATTTTTTTAGAGCTAAGTCATTATTTGAGGTAAAGTATCAAAGCAGTTGCCATGAATTTCCTTTATGTTAAACAAGGTTCATCATTTGATTCCTCTCTGCATTTGAAATGAAAACATGAAAAACGCTTAAAGGGATAATACTATGAAGTAATTTGCTCAAAAAGAAGATATTCCCACATGCTGCTTTAAAGAAGCTTAGCAGGAAGGCTGTTCTTAGCTTGTTCTCTCAACTCATTTTGTACTAATCCTACAGAGAATACTCACCACATCTTTTCTAGAGAGAAGGATACAACTGCTCAGCTATACAGAGAGCACAATTTAGGATCCTACCAAGCTAAAAGTAACTCATAATTAAGCCATGCCATGAGCTTGCTAACCAGTTGTTTTAGCAGGTTTAGGAAGGTAGCAAAGCAGGAGATTATATACCCGCTTAATATGAAAGAAGCCCCATTGAATTTAGTGGAACTTGCTTTAGGTAGACATGGATGGAGCTACTTAATTTTATGTGTCTCAAATTGTGCAAGTGTGTATTTGTACCATTGGTAATCACTGTTTCTGCCTTTTGAGCAGGCAGTTTTCCACCAATCTATATTGGTGACTTTTTCCATTACCATGGCCTAAGCCAGTTCTGTATATGTGTTGCTGCTACTGCTGCTGTTTTTACATAGGAATTTGAGCCTAGAATAAGCAGTAACTATAGTCCAAAGTTTTCCATTTCCCTCATATTTGCCCCTGTGTTTGTTTTCCTCCCTTGGGTTCTTTCTATTTTATTGTATTTGGAGGAGAGGGGATACTTCTGAAAACCTTGGGGTTTCCTTGAATACACTAAAGCTTCTCACTAGTCACATTTTGACTACAATCAGGAAAACATTACCTGAGTTCACTATTAAAATAATGATCTTTATCCAACGTTTTACTTGTGGCATGAACTTTATTGTCAGGACATCATGTAATATGCATTTGACTTGAGGTCAATGAAAATTAGGCTGATTTGTGTCTAAAAATTTAGAAATCACTGATTATGTTAAAAATGATAATTTACTTCAACCATTCTTTCTGACACGTGTTTTTTTGAAACTCTGAGTCTTGTTATTCTAATGTGTGTGTGGGTGTGAAAATATATATAAGGTTGTCTGCCTGTGATCACAGAAACACAAAAACAAGTGGGTCAGAAGGAATCTCCCCAGCCATCTAGTCTGCCCCCCAGCTCCAGGTGACTCCGCTCATCTAATCCCAAACTTGTGGTTGTCCAATCTTTCCTTGAACACCCTCAATGATGGCGCCTCAACCATCTCCCTTGGAAGCCTATTCCATATCCTAGGGGTCCTAAACATCAGGAAGTACTTCCTGACATGCAACCTGAGGCCTGGTTCCTTGAGTTTTGCCCTTTGGAAAGTGTGCTGCCCTCCATTGCAGGAAAGAACAGGTCACAGCCCTCCTCCACATGATATCCACTCACATACCTATAAGTCACTAAAAGACCCCCTTGGAATCTCCTCCAGGCTTTAAAGACCCAGTTCCTTCAATCTCTCTTCATATGTCATTGCTCCCACCTGGCTACCATTCTTGTGACCCTGCACTGGACTGATTCTAACCTGGCTATGTCTCTTCTATAATGTGAAGCCCAGAACTGATGCAGTACTCCAGTTGTGGGTGCACCAGGCTTGTGCAGGGCAGTATCAACACCTTCCCAGATCTTGTGCAGATCTGCTCTGAAGTTGTTATGATTAAGACCTAACCATCCTGCTACTTGAAATGTTTTGTCTTTTTCTCTATGTATCCGTTCAGAACAGAAAGGGTGGAAATTATCTGAATATTTATCTTGGCAGCATTGTCCACTATTACAGAACTGAAACTTTTCACAGCTGACTAAAACATGCAGCTAAACTCTCAAAGAGTTGTGTCCCGTACTTTCATTTGGAGTCATATTTGTGAAAGATATTGCTATTTTGTTAATAATAAAATAAAACCACAAAGGAAAAACAATCAATGCCATCAGGACTTGATCAAGCATTAGAATTTTCCCATCAAATATCTCTCATTCCCATTACTTATCTATCAACCCAGAGTATCTTTCCATGATATGCTATGAGTGCCTGGCAGTTTCTGTTGTTCTTTGCTAACTTATATAATAAAAGCATTCTTTTTTGCCTTTTAAAAAGTCTGCCTCTGTAATGTAAATGCTCTTTTTAATTAACTGCAAATTTCCAAATAATTCAAAATATTTTCCAGACAGTATACCCTGATTGCTCTTAGAAATATATTAAAATGTAGAACAAAAGATAGCTTTGAGTAACTCCTGCATTTTATCCTTTCAATAAAGGGAGATCAATCATTGTTTGTTTTCTTCCCAGCAACCTGTTGGGAAGGTCTTAGGTAAAACTATCTCTGTACTTGGTAGAACCTACCTATGTACTTACGTTCATAGAAATTCATATTCAATGAACTAAACATCAACCATTTCCTCCCTTCCTGCCTCCACTTTTTGCTTTGCTTATTGTCTTGAACTGGAAACTTTGCACAGTGTTTGGTAACCGTTTTGTCAGTTCAAGAAAGGCACTGTACTGATGAAGTGTTGGATATTTCCTTTTGGAATGAAAATAGAATAGACTGACATGTCATGAATCAGCTCTGGCCCGTCTTTAACTGTTCATAAGAATATCACACTACACATAGGTTAAATATGTAGCACGCTGCTGATCTTTGTCTCAGTTTTTGCACTAAAAGAGGTAGATGGGCCCCAATTAAAACTGAGGAGGATAGGTTTAAACCTCCCTTCTACCACTGACTTCTTGAAATCCATCATTCTAATGTTCAGAGTTTAAACACGTGCATGACAGTGGAGCCAGCTGCCTAAGAGGTGGTGAACTCTCCCACACTGTTGTTGTTGTTGTTGTTGTTGTTAGTCGTGAAGTCATGTCCAATCCATCACAACCCCATGGACAACATTCCTCCAGGCCTTCCTGTCCTCCACCATCCTCCGGAGTCCACTTAAGCTCACGCCAACTGCTTCAGTGACTCCATCTAGCCACCTCATCCTCTGCCGTCCCCTTCTTCTTTTGCCATCAATTGTTCCCAGCATCAGAGTCTTCTCCAGTTAGTTCTTTCTTCTCATAGGTGGCCAAAGTATTTGAGTTTCATCTTCAGTATCTGGCCTTCTAAAGAGCAGTCAGGGTTGATCTCCTCTAGGACTGACTGGTTGATCGCCTCGCAGTCCAAGGGACTCACAGGAGTCTTCTCCAGCACCACAATTCAAAGGCCTGAAACACTAAAGACATTCAAAAAGAAAGTGGACAGCCATCTGAGTGGGATGGTGTAACTTGGTGTCCTGCAACAGCAGAGGGATGGACTCGATGGCCTTCATGATCCCTTCCAACTCTACTATTCTATGATTCTATGAGGAGGAGAAGGAGGCCAAAAGAGGCTCCCTCTTCTCTTTTTAACCACTACATAAGGAAGGCCACATTTGGGTTTCATGTGTAGTGATAAACATAGCAAAAATGTGTAGTTGTGTTTGGTTCTTGTTTGCAATGCACAAGCATGCCTAGAACATGGGATGTAGTCACAAACAAATTAATGACCAGATGCAAACAATTGCAAATAAATAGTGCTCTGACAAAAATTTGGTAGAATGATAGATGACTCTTAACGCATTGGTCCTACTTTGAAATTCCAACACTGAGAGAAAAAAAATCAGGTCAGAAGAACATTGGAAGCACCCTTAGTTCTATCTGATCTGGATCTCTTCACCTCCAAATTATCTTTTACAGCACATGTGTTGGATCCAGATTTAGTAACACTTCAGTTAGCCCCACTGAAATCAAGATCCAATCCCATAAATGAGGCTTGGGCTACTGGCTAGAATACTTTTTAAAAATTCCTGTGACTGTAGCAGCTGAAATGGATAGATCCAGAAATAAACCAACATAAATGGAGACACTGTGACTGCATCTCTAAATGGCTTTGGCCATATTTTACTTTACTCATATTAGTACTGATCAGGAGGAGGTGGCGTGCATCAAAGAGAAAGGATTCCTGTTGCCACTTGAAAGTTCCAGGAGAGACTGTCAGAGCACTTTATTACATCGAACACTGTTCAGTGGCTGAAGCAGAGACTTCAAACAAATGGATGGAAGCAGTGAAGAAGCCCTTCTTTTTTAAACACACGGGGGTCCATGTTGTCTCCCTTGTTTTATTAGGGAAATTCATGCTATTCAGAATAGGACGTTAGTTATTTCTTCAGCTAGAGCAAGGCTGTCTTGACTACCAAAGGGATTTTCCCCCTTTAACAAAACAAAAGAGACGTATTCATCAGACTGACACTGTCATTGAAAAGTGACACACGCATTTTAAATCTAGAACTTTTGAATCGGTACATTCCGAAGTTTTTAACAGGAGATGAGTTAGAGACAGAACACTTGGGGCTTGGAGGGATGTTGTCAACCTTAAGTAGTCATCTTTGTCTCTTCCTTTCCTGCAGCCCTTGTTGGATATTCAAAGTCGTTTTGACCATTTAAGAGGAGTATGCTTTCATCCAGTTGGCAGCGAAAGGACTGATATTTCTCTCTCTCTCTCTCTCTCTCTCTCTCTCTCTCTCTCTCTCTCTCTTTTCTTTTTATCCAACCCTGGCTCCAAGAAGCTCAGGAAAGCAGAAACTTCCTCAAGACTGTAATTTCTATCCCCACAATGACCTCTTATGGAAAAAAAAGGTTCAAAACTTCAGTACAATTCCAAAAACGTTTATTGGTTTTTCCATGAGCATCTACCCTCCTGCACTCCACATTAGTGGTTCTGCTCCTATAGAAACAAACACATTTCTATTAACATTTTCTCCCTTTCAAGTCTTTTCAGACTCCTGCTTTCAATTAAACAGGCAGTCCTAGATATTTCCTGTTTTACCTGATTTTAAGTAAAGGAGTGGCATATACCACAGGAAACTATTTCATCTTAAGGAATGTGTCTCCTTAGGCCTGGAAACTTTTCCAGGCAGCTAGCTTCTCTCAATGCTTCTGGCAAATTGGTTTATTTACCTTGGTTAAAACAATTAAAGTGAGAATTTGACGAGCAGGGAGCTCTGTGTGCACTCATAAATGTGTGTTCATAATTGGGACCAGATTATTGTTGTCATGTCAAGGTCGGTTTCTTTGTTTGAGAGAGTTTCTCATGAATGAACCACATTAGCCAATTCCTTTGGTCATGAATAAGGGTTTAATATAGACTTTGCCCACAGTGTGTCCCAGATGGAGTTTTACTGCAAATCCAATCAATTCCATATATTATCAAGGATCATAGGAAATGTAATGCAGCAACATCTGGAGATCCAAGTTAGAGAAAGGTTGGTTTAACATGATGTCAGATTATTTTCAGGGCATAGCTTACTGAATAACTGTTAGGCTCTGAATTATACAGGTTGCCATTGCATGATGCTCAATAGATTTCTTAGTCTTCAGAACTTACCTTTTCACCATAATGAGCATAACGCCTCAGAACAGTAGGCAGTTCACCACACTAGTGCTTATCTTAGTTTGACTAAAGGTTTCAGCCAGAATTGTTTGACTAAAGGTTTCAGCCTAAGATGTTGTTGACTACAAAAATGCCTCCCACTGGCTGCAATGCATTTTTTATTTTCATTCAAACCCTATCCAAAGGATATGCCGGGCAATGGAACACTATCAGAAAGACAGGGGATAAGGTGTACTACACATTATTGAAGGAGTCAGTGTGGCATAATGGTTAGAGAGCTGTACCAGGACTGAGGAGATCCAGCTCCTGGCCTCTACACAGATATGTAGATAGCAAAGGAGCACATCAGTATTTTACCTAAAGAAATGAACAAATGAATAATACAATTGCTTTTAGGACAGGATAACCCTAATGCTATTAAGGAAATTCATTCAGTGACGAAATGTCACCTGCTCCGTCATGCAATGATTAATGGTCTTTCTGTCAAGTTCAAAGTGGGAAAGAACATTTTGATGATTTGGAGGGATATGCAGACAGTAGTCAATTCCTGCCCTAGTTTCTGCTGGTACTGTTCATATTTTCTACTATGGGTGCTACCAGTTCCAAGACATTTTGCTGCCTGTACTTCTGAACAAGGCTGTTTACACCAATTCCACATAAGAAGCTAACTGTATTGACAGTTGACTCTTACTCTGATGTTGCCACGTGGGATGACATCAACCACCAAGCTGAGAGCAGCAGGCTATTTCGCGTGGTTACAAAGAAAACCGTGTGGCTCACACTGCTCTGTCCTTGAATTCCTCACAACTCTTACTCTCCGCTCCCCAGTGTCTGCCACCTCATTATGCCTAATGATAGGCCCAGCGCCACTGCCAGATACCATTTCTTTCATGCTTCATTGCTTCTTTCTACTGGAAAGATGCCCAAGTGAAGACTGGAACAGTCATGCCTGTTCTCACTCTGAGGCTTGATGATGAGGGCATAAAAGGTGGGACCAGTGTGCAATTCTTCTCCCGAGTCTTCTCAACAGGAAGGAATTAGAAAGCCATGAAGAAATGTTGCATAGCCAACTGGGGAACATAATTGCTACCACCATGATGATAAAGACAAGCAGCAGTTGCAGTTGTAAAAACTGCTAAGAGGGTACACCGTGTCAAACATACTTATCCCCAAGTCCCCTGGGTTTGAAATGAAAGCATTGCCTAAAGAACTTCCAGCTTAACTCTGGGAAAAAGGTCTTTATTAAAATAGTTAGGACAAAATTCTCATTAACCATGGCTGATCTTACTGTTAGGCAAAATGAGGCAGCCACCTCAGGCTACTGATATGGGGTAGCAAGAAAGGGCAGCAGATGGATATAATTTGCTCTGCTCTTCCCTGAACTATCTTTTGCTGGCTGTAGGACTATTCTACTTTGTAGATGGAATTGTGTTGAGGGTCATTGGTATTGTCTAGGCCAGATGCGGAGAAGTTGTTGTTGTTATATTCACTGTTTTGTTTTTGTACTGGTTTTTATCTTATAGGATTGTATTGTTATAAGTCACCTTGGAAGTGCTTCTGTTTTAAAAAGTTGGCTAGAACTATTACAAATGGATACATATGTAAGTAATATTTTATTTTATGGACAATGAAGGGGAGGGTTGTCTCAGGAATTGTCTGTCTTGGATGGCAAAATAATAAGGCTGGCCCTGGGTGCCATGAATCCTGTCTCTGATCAGTTCCTTGTCTCTTGTCTACTAATGCATGCAATGTTTAGACAAAAACTACCCCAGAGGAGATAGGACTTGAGTTATCCTTGGGGATGGGTCAAGTTGATGGAAAAAATTGGGCATGCACAGGTCATGTAATTCAGCAGATTTTTTTAACCAGTCTGTCACACTGAAAAGGAAAAGATTTGATGAAACATGCATGTTAAGTAGCTCTGGCACTTGCCCAAGATGTGTTTAATGAAATTAAATTTGTCTGGGAGCTTTTTAGATACACAGAAGTGAATGAAGGCAATGTGGAGGAATGTCATACTTTTCATGGTTTTGGCTCTCACTGAAGATTAACACTTTAAAGCCTGAGCATTTGGGGGTAACCTTTGTTAACAGATGCATGTTGAATATTCAATTGAATAATATTGAATATTAGAATACTATCTCATATGCTATGAAGGTCTTTGAGTTCAAATGCTGACAGTGAGCCTTTATTCTGCAGCTAAAAGTCAAATATGCCTGTTTGATCCTTTTGCACAGTGAGGGTAGAACAATTTAAATCCTGTATAAAAAACCAAACAAGAACCAGCATTCCTGAGTATACAGTTCTGTTCATATGCTTCAGGCAAGGGAAATACCCCGCTTTTGACAAGAGATCAAGAAAGGGCTTTCCAAGATCTAAAAAGCCAAAGTTGCACACTTTAAATGCACTATCATAGCTTCCTTTATCAGTACTAATTTGCTGCTCCGTAATGAACTGCTTTTTGGATTAGATTGTGCACATTCTCAGAAGCTCTGCACAATCTTAGCTTTCCAGCATGTGTTTACACAGAGCAAACTTCACGCACTGTTCACAGAAAGTAATACAGGAATGTATGACTGCGTACAATGGCAGTCTAGACAGGGGTTAACTATAGTCTGTATGTGTAATTAATTTTGTTGGAAGCAAAGCTGTGAGTGAAAATGCTCAGAGGAACCACTATTGGCTATTCTAGTGATTGTAACCCTATTCAGGTGTTGAGCAACTGTACTGCTTAAATGTCTGAAGAGGTGGAATGTATTAGCTTTCAAGGATTTCCATTTCAGATACTGGAAAATTGCATGGATTCAAAATTGCATGGATGCATTCAGAAAGTCACCCTTCCAGGGTGAAGGAAACATGTTATCAGGGGTGTGGTTTCCTTCCCTCACACATTTAGTCAATACAAGGTGTGGGCAACCTGCATTTCTTCAGAGGTTTTGCCCCATCATTCCTCCTGATGGGCTAAATCTAATGGGATGAGAGTTGTAGGCCTAAACACTTAAAGGACCATAAGCTGCCATTCTCTGAGCTGTACACTTCCCTAATACCGAAGCAGAGTTTATTATTTTTAATTAAATTGGCTTTATGCCTTTTTTACAAAAGAATATACAGGGTCCTTGTTTCTGGTTTTGCTTTTGTTTTTAGAGAAGAGATACAGTAATGCATTTAGCCCAAGGATGAAATTCTACTTCAGGGAAACCCTTGGGGGATTAATTCTAGTCAAAAGTAAAAAGGATGGGACCTGAAAGGCAAAAAAAAAAAAAAAAAGCCAGCGTATTGTAACTTAAATCAAAGTGTTAATGCTGGTAAGCAAGCCTTTATAAAGGGGGAAATTGATACAGACTGAGATTCAGGCAATACATATAAGAGGAATGAGGCTGTACACACCAGCCCCACGTCTTACCTCCTTGTGTCACATAGGAAGTTTTGCAAACAGTTTTTACCTTATCTGAACATGAGTGGAAGTGGCAACAATGCTTTATTAGATTCTCAGGAGGACTCTATTGTTATTTATGCAACTGTGAATAGAAGGTCATTTCAGGCTTCCCATATCCACCTGGTGAAGTATTGACTTAAGGTGGAGGGACAAACATGCCCAAGGACGGTGAGGAAACAGCTGCATGCAGGCCCCAGCGACTCTTCTTGGCTCGTCTGAAAAGGGTTTTGTTGGGTCAGATTCTGTTGTGCCAGCGCCATTGTATAGGAGGCCACATTACTGTAGTCACTGTGTCTGTAACAAAAGGGATGGCTGGGATGTGTTTTCAAGTTTTGTATTTGACAAGAATACCGGTGCTATTCCATTAAACTTTATGGCACCACTATGAGTGAGAATTATGACACTATAAAAAAATCACAAGGTAAAAAGCGTATCAGTTTTAACTGCAAGAAATAAAGCACCTGTGTCCATATTTGGGCACCTGCATACAACTCACAAAGAAAGGTCTTTTAAGAGACCCCATTCCTTTGTTTCAAGGTTGGGAGAGAAAAAATTATTAGAGAGTCACCTGGAGGACCTTGAGTCAAGGAGAAACTAAAAGCCCCATAAAGAGGTAGGGGTTAGCTTTGTTGCAACACAGGCAAGCAAATAAAGGCTTATACGAGCTAGGTGCTGGGAGCACAAATGGAGGTTCTGTTCACACACAAATCAACTTCAGAGCATTCTTATAAAAATGCATTCCTTTTCTTTAAAAAGAAATGTGATGACAGAATTTCCACATTCTGTGGTGCAGAGCAAAGCAACATTTTAAAGCAGCAATGATGCCCTTCCAGCCAGGCTGGAAGCAATGCAATAAATTCAGAAATTATTCAGTAAGTGAAGCAAACCAGCCCTGGGAAAGTATGGAAGCCATGCCACCTTATATGTTTTCGCAGGGCCATGCCATTTACATGGCTGACAGCATGGCGATGCTCAGAGAATTGCTGTGCAGGGCTGACAGCAGGGGAGAGATGCCCACATTTCCAGACCAAGAAGATGTACATAACTTGCCACTAATGCACTCTTAGGATAGTGTGGAGAAGCTATTAGCATATCAACTAAAAATATAACTCACTACCAGCAGTATCCCCTAAATAATATCAGGCCGACATATAGTCAGGGATGAGTATTTTCTACCACTTGTCATGCTCATGTGACTGCCATGATCATATTAAAGCCTAGTTATGATCATGCAAGCTTTATAATCCTGTGATTTTCCTGAATAATACTTGATTGCTTTCTTCCCATCCTTCTACAGTGGATCTGCTGTCAATTCAGAGTAGGTTATTAGTGCTGATGAAATGTAACAGGAAATAACAACCTTATAACATGCGGAGATATGGTCAATTAACAAGGGCAAATTAAGACATGGCAAGAATTAAAAGATGAAGGGGAAAAAATAGAAGGGCTTTTATCATCTGCAAGCCTCAAGATTAAAAAGGGAATTTCAAACCGGAAAAGGCATAATAATAAGTCTTACAGACTTTGAAAATATATATAAAAAAACAATGTAACAGGGAATGTGCGAATTTTTCCCAGGAATCATGACCCAAACTGGAACTGGGGAAAAAAATAGTTATTTTAATTCAGAACAGAAGAATATGTTGGTAGGAACCATAGTTCATTAGGTCCCTAATAACAGCCACTGGAATTGAGCAGTGATGTCTGAATTAGCAAAACTTGGTCTCACTGAAATTCTGTGAATTTTTTCTTAAACCTTATCTCAATAGTGAGTGTTTGCTTTTTCTCTCTCGCTTGAAATGTGATACCTATTTCATGCTTATTAATCCAAATATTTACATAAACTGCAGGCATCTGTCTCCTGTTGTTTAAAGCATGTTTGCATATATGTTCATGTTTCTCATGAAATTTCTTTTCAGATGAACACATGCTATTGAATGCAACTTTGGGAGATGAGTTCCACAAATCATATTGCAAACTTGGCATTATATGGACTTTGACCACAGATGGCATAAGAATTTGTGTTTGCTCCAGAAGGACTGCATTTGAACTCAATCAATCCTGATCAAAAATGAAGTGAAATGTTTTTCTTATACATCTCTAAAAGTAAGCAAGTTGGAATCTGAGAATTCTGTAGTTAAAAATATTCAAGTGAAATTTAGAAATTTAGAATGATCTAGAGTATCTAATATTGTTTCCTTCTTTGTTGCTGCTGCCGCAGCAATAGTTCTGTGGGGAGCAGAATTCTGCAGCTTCATTTTCACAGAATCATAGAATCACTGAGCTAGAAGGGGCCATGAAGGCCATCAGATCCAACCCCCTGCTGTTGTAGGACACCAATTTACACCATTCCACTCAGATGACTGTCGGATTCTTTTTGAATGTCTCCAGTGTGGGAGAGCCCACCATCTCTCTAGGCAGCTGGTTCCACCGTTGTATTGCTCTGATGGGGAGGAAGCTTTTCCTGAATCTGGATTGTCACAACTCGAACTGATTATTCTGTGCTCTACATTATGGCATCAGCGAGAAGAGATCTTGACCTTCCTTTTTGTGATGGCCTTTGAGGTACTTCTAAGGGATACCATGTCCCCCCTCAGTCTTCTCTTCTCAAGTCTGAGCATGTCCAGTTCCCTCAGTCTGTCCTCATAGGGCAGTGTTTCCAAACCTGGGATCATTTTTGTTGCCCTCCACTGGACCCTTTCTATTCCTTGACCATTTAACTTGGGCTGCTATCTCTCACTTTCAGCTTGTGCTTCCTCTTGGTTGTAGATTTTTCTGTGGGAGAAGACTGAGGTGAAGCAGAAATTAAACTCATCTGCCATTTCCTTTTTGTCTGTTACCACTCTGCCATCCTCTTTAAGTAGCTGGACACCCTTCTGTTTCTCATGTCTTTTGTCCGGATGTATCTGAAGAAGGCTTTCTTGTTGTGCTTAGCCTCCCTTGCTATTCTCAGTTCATTTCCTGCTTTAGCCTTCCTGATGCTGTCTCTGCAATTCCTTGCTATTTGTTTGTACTCTTCCTTCAAGGCCTAGCCCTGCATCAACTTCCTGTAGCTGGTCTTTTTTTTCTTTCAGACTGTCACTTAACTGTTTGTGGAGCCAAGTGGGCTTCCACTGCTCGCTTCTACACTTTTTCCCTGATGGAATTGTTCATAGGTGTATTTCGGGAATCTTCTTTTTCAAGATTTCCCACCCCTCTTGGACACCTTTCCCTTTAAGGGTGTGTTGCCATGGCAGTTTGCTTATCTTTTTCTGAGTTCATTAAAGTTGCCTTTCTTGAAGTCCAGGATACTTGTTTGGCACCAGCTACCCTTCCTCTCCTTCATAATTGAGAATTCAACTATCGCATGGTCACTTTCCCCCAGAGTTCCCAGGATTTTTAGTTTGTCCAGCAGGCCATCCCTGTTAGTATTTAATTGAGCATAGCTGATCCTCTTGTACCTTCCTGTACTTTCTGCTGGAGAAGTTTGTCAGCAACACATGTCAGGGATCTCCTGGAGGGTCCATGCTTGGCAGAAATAGTCTCCCAGCATACATCAGGGAGATTGAAGTCCCCCATGATGACTACATCATTCTTTTGGAAATGCTGGTAAGTTGCTTTTTGAAGGTTGCATCCTTGTCCTCCTTTTGACTGGGTAGACAGTAATATATACCAATAACTATGTTTTACTCCCTGTAAATTTAGCCACATGCTTACAATGGGGGTACTAAGCTCCTCTTCTTGAATTTTTGTGCAGATACATTTGCCTCTTACATACAGTGCAACTCCACCTCCCTTTTTGTCCTTTCTATTTTTCTTGGAAAGGTTGTATGCACATGATGGATACAACCACAGGAGTTCCTGTCATGTGAGTCATCCCACCCAGTTTAAGTAATTCCTATAGGATTGTAATTGCACTCATGTACTATGAGCTCAAGTTTGTGTTTGTTTCCCATACTCTGGGCAGTGGTATAGAGACACTGAAGTTCACTACTGCTGTGCCCTGGTTTTCTTCCTGCATTTTTTGGGAGAGTGGTGTTGGGTCCTGCTTGAGGCTTCTTCTATGTTGAAATATTTAAGTCTTTGCCAGGTGATGGTATGCCATGCTGCCCATCTCCCTCCCCTATAGGTTTCAGTTTAAAGCTCTCCTGGTTACATTTTTCATTTAGTGGCCAAACATCTGCTTCCTGTTCTATGTTAGGTGCAGCCCATCATTTGCCAATAGTCCATCTCCCAGGAAGCTTAGCTTGTGGTCCCAGGATCCAAATCTCTCTTTATGGCACTACCATCATAGCCAGTCATTCACTTGAAGGATTTTTTCCCCTAACAGTTCTTCCACATACTGGAAGCACATTGGGGAGAACATTATCTGGGCCTGAGCGGTTTTTATTTTCCTCCCTACAGCTTCAAGTTCTGGTGTTATTTCATCAAAGTTTCTCCTGGTAGTGTTGTTTCTTCCTACATGGATGAAGGAAGAAGGGCTTCCATGAGAGGTCATTGAGGCCCCATAGGTGCGGGTGTTCAAGGATAGGCTGGACGTCCACATGGTGGGCATGTCGTGAGCGGAGCCAGCTGGTGCCAGAGGTCAGACTAGATGGCCCGGGAGACCCCTTCTGACTCGCTATGTTTCTATGTTTCTAAGTATTTGTCAGTGGGCTGTATGAGTTGCATTAATGGTTAAGTAGAGCTTATTAGTTATATTTTTAATCTTGGCCCCAGGGGACAGTGTACTTGGTGATTTTCTGGGCTGTCAAGACATACATATTTTTCTTTCCTGTGCAACAGGGAATCTTCCATAACTACCACTCTTCTCCCTTTGTTGCAAACCCTTTCTTGATGGGTCTCTTTCTCAGAGTTACACAGTGTGCCATGTAGTTCTTTCACGGTGGGTTTCCCACAGGGCTCTTCCTTAATTAATTTAAAGTGGTTCAAGAGTTCCACTACTCCACTGGTGTCTCCTAGTTCTTCTGCATCTAACTTTCACCCTATTCCAGGGAGTTTCCTCATTTCCCCTTCTCTCAGGGTGCTCTTCTTCTGCCTCAGCTTGTTGATGAACTTCTTGCTTCTGGACTACACTTAGCTGTTGCAGCTCCACCACTCTGTCTAAAAACTCTTCATTTTCTTTTATTACCTTGAGGGACACTTGCTGTTCAAGTGTTCTCTCCTTTTCTTCTAACGGGGCTTCTATTCTAGCTTGCACCTGTTGCATGTGCAGGCCATGTTCCACTCAGGTAAGAGAATAAAAATTGCACAGTTGTTGCAGATCACCACCGCTGTGGAGTCTGCACGGTCCATTGTTTGAGCAACCTCAGTGTTTCTGTCTTGGGGGGCCTGTTGTGACAACTGGTGCTATCTCCTGACTACACTAAAGCTTAACAACACAGTCCTACTAATAAATAGGAGTGTGTTACAAGTAGGAAAACAAGTGTGTGGGGGAGAGCTAAGGGAGAGAAAAGAAGAGAGAAGAATGTTAGGAACCTCCCCCACCAAACTCCTCCTTCAAACTCCTGTTTGCTCCCGCATTTACTCAGTCCCTGGGAACTTGGCTGCTTGGGTCCCAGAGGCCTTAGGCAAGCTGGGGCAGCTTACTCACTCTGCTCAGAGTTAAGAGCCAGGATGCATCGCCCCACCCACAAAACTGCTGCTAGCTGATCTGACCACTCCCCTTCTGTTAATCAGCTAATCTGGGACTTCTCTTCAATTGTCTCTTAGAAAACAAAGTACTTTTTGCTGGGCTTGTGCAGAACTGCCTCTGCTTTGCCTTTGCTTGCCTTCATCTCCTCTTCCATCACAACTTCTCCACCAAACTCCTGTTTGTTCTCCCTTTTCCCTCTTTTCTTTACTTCATATACTGATGATCAGCAAGGAAACATCACATGATTTCACCACGCAGGGAGACTACACAAACATCAGAAAGGGGACATATAATGTGATTAGGCCACACTACATGGTTCCAAATTCATGCCACACTGCATGGTTCCAAATTACAATTCCCAAAGATGCACTCTGATATCACACCCAATTAAAAGATCATTGAACAAGATCTCATAATAAAGGAAACTCCTTACTAAATTTACATGGGTGAATTTGTTCCATAATGAAGTGGCTCACAGAAGTCCATCAGTAGGCCTCCTACTATGCAAATTTGCAAGGTTTTTTTTCAATTACATCAAGCAGAGAGTAAACAAATTTAAAGCTGAATTTTATAGACAGACAAGAGTAAGTCTGCTAATGAAAATTATCAATCTTTTGCAAACTTGACCCATTTCTTGAAATGGTTTCCTTTTTGTTCACTAGATGTACCCTCCAGTTCTCTTATAATTAATATAAATGTGAGGTTTTGAGTTCATTTATGGGGCTGTTGTGCTCTTGAGTGGGAACAGCTTTCTTTTGTTGTCATTGCTGCAGCTTGGACAAAAAAAAAAAAAAAAAAAGCCTCCACTTACAGGAACCATAATAGCAAAAGAGGCTATTAACCACATGCAGTCATGTGGTTACATTTACCCACCACAATGGTACTGACTCTTTTTGAAATGTAAGAGGAGATGAAAAAGATTAAGGCAAAAACTGTCCAGGCTGAAACATGAGCAAGACAAATTAAAGCTATATTTAGATTTGGCAGATGTATGCTAACAATGGTATCATGGCAGCCATTAGCTCATTGTGTACCATCCGAAGTCTTGCTGTGCAGGATCCCAGACTGCTGCAGCAGAGGGTGAATGCCTACCTTTTTCAGAGATTCAGTACCTTGAACAGTCCTTGGCAAGAGATAATTTTACAGGTGCTGCTTTTGCTGGCAATATGACATAGTACTGGAGGAAGCTACCACAGGCTGAATTTCCTTTTAACACCTCACAAAGGCTCTGAGACGCTTTGCCTCAGGGTCAGAATTCTGTACTGCCTTCCCATCCTTCAGAAAACTGGCAAGTAATACCCTGGGATAGCAGAACAAATTGTTGTTGTTGATGATGATGATGATGATGAATATTTACATAACATTTACAGCCTGCCTTTAGTCACAACTTGACTACTTTGAGCTACTATGAGCTATGAACTTGAGCTACTATGTGAACCAAAAGTGTCATCCTTTGTTTTTCTGTGAATTTCACACTGCAACTCTCCAATCAATCAAAATATCTATCTAGCTATCTATCTAGAGATGGGAAATGACTGCTCAGAAATGCACTATATTAGGAGTTGTTTACTATATTATATAATGTGCAAAATGCATATGCAATGCATGTAATGGGAGAAATATGCACAAAAACCCTTTTCCATGCAAACAAGAAAATGTTTCTAAGTCCTCAAACTTCAGAGTGAGTCAAGAAACTCTCACGGTATGAAATGAACCAAACTTAAGCTTGTGAAAATGAGAAAATTAGAGAACCAAGGCTGACAGATTCAGCCATTCCGCTCTGCCCTTTTGGTGCTCACACATTATTGAAATGCATAATGATGTCATCAGTTCAATCCAGAATAAGGTAATGCTTCCTGCTATCACTCTGTCCAGGTGCTTAGTTTTTGTCCTGTTGCAATAAAATACAATATTATATATAAATAAAATGAAATATTTCCCAGAGCAGGTGTGTTGTACTCAGCTATGTGAATTTGTATATGCTTACATTTCAGATCAGTCCAAGTCAGGACTGTATTTTTCTATTTTCTTTCCCTCCCCCCCTTTTTTTTGGGGGGGGGAGGGATGGGAGGTCTATCTTACCTTATCTTACCTAAAATCTTAATAGCTCCTTTTTTACCCTTACTGTGTGTTTAGCATCATTTCTCAAGTTGGTCTCTTATACTGGTGATCATAAAGGGATAAACATCATATTGGTAATATTCATTTCCATGATTGTTCCAGTTATTTCAAAATAAGTTCCGCCCTGTTTTGTTTCAGCTTTAACTGTCTGAGTCTGGCTTGTGGGGTTTGTTTGGTTTTGTTTTTATGGAGCTCTTCCTTGAAATGTTTCATCCTATTCGTATGCAGAGAAGTATGGAGGGACATTTTCACAGAATATCTTCAGTGGGAAGTGAACTTCTTCGACAGTTTCTCACAGGTGTAGTAGGGTTCACCACTGGTAGTGACTGTAACACAAAATCTTTCTTCCTGAGGGTTTTTGGTTTTCCCAGTGGCAACAGCAGTCATGATGTTGGCAGCCTGGATCCAGAAAACTTTGGCCATTGAACACTAAAGAAATGACATATTAATTATTAGTAATAATAGTTTTGCTTCCTCCATAGTGCCCCCACATCTAAAATCATAGCAAGCATTGCAGGGATGAGAGGAAAGTAGCCCATCACAAAAATAGGGCTGGGGGGAATTTTGGAGAATGTTCCATGAAATGGTCTTCTGTTTTTAGGGGAGTTAAAATGGAGGAATATTTTTTGAGCAAACCGTCTCCTGAGAAACTATGGCTTAGCTCCAGTTGTCATTCTTCAGGATGAAGCAACTTTCAAACAAAAAATTATGAAAGGTATTTGCATATGCCTCTTTTTTCGGTGTGCATGCGCCTACTGCCACTGTATCCTTGAATCCTGTCCACTAGGTATATGCAGGAGTGTGTCGCATCCAACTGAGAGCCTCTGTGGTGTACTGATTCAGAACATGGGTCAGGGACTCAGGAGGACTGGTTTCTGGTGCCCACTCAGCCATGGAGCTAACTGGGTGACTTTGCGCTAGACAGACTGTGAGCCCTGTGTACCTCAAAGGAGTATTGTGGGGATAAGCTTGAGAAGAGGAGAAAAATTTTGTAAACTGCCTTGAGTTCCTTGAAAAAAAAAAAAGATGGGATATAGATATAATAAATAAATTCCTAGAGAAGAGGTAGATGTCATGATGTGACAAAATATGTCCTTCCGTTTCCTGGAAATTCTATTCCCCAACTATTGCCCATAAAGGATGCATTTACTTTTTGAATTATTCTCTGAATGGTTTATATTTAGATTTTTTTGGGGGAAATGGTATTTTGTATCTAATTCGTACAAATTGGCTAAGAATGTTCTATTCTCTCCCTCCCTCTCTGTCTGCTTTAAATATGGGTTTGCCATTTTAGTTAAGGCTTGTCTGGTTGGATTTTCATGTCAAACTTTGTGCACATATGCGAAAAAGCTCTGAATGTTTTCAGTGGAATCTTCTCAAAGAGGCAACCAGCGTGTCATAATCTGAATATAAAACATATTCTGTTTTCATACTGTGTCACAAGATCTTTTTTGAATGCCTAGTGTATGCCTAAAACTGATGGTGGGAGATGTTCATATCCCAGAAAACCCCATATACCCCACCCCAGAAAACCAGTTGAACTTTTGTCATTCAACCAACTTGAATCAAGATCTTCATTCACAAGGTTGAAACTCAGCAGTTTCTGTCCCTTGGGAAATAGACCACAGATATGTCCAACAAAATTAATAAAACCCAAATATGAATGTAATATAGTTGAGCCAAGCATGACCTGACTTTACTCCACCTTTTTTAGCATCAGTCTTTACTAGATGGAAAAGCAATACTTCACTGAATCATCCTACCTCCTTCTGTAAAGATACTTGGGATTTCTTTATGAGCCAGTTGATAGAGAAACTTAGCAATATAAGCTGAATCTCATCAATCAATCAATCCACCATGGTGAATTCCATCTCAGTTCAAAAATTAGCTCCTGACATATGTTTCTCCATTGGCTTCCCTCTAGACATTCACACCATATCTGAAAACAAACCCTTCATGTGTTGAGCTGAAAGTTACTCTTTCAGACATTCTGTACAATGCGTGAAGATGTGGGAATACAGCCCTTGAGAATATTCATGTTATGCATGGAACCAGCAAATAGTCCAGCCTCACTTCCCATAGGTTCTTTTACACATGAAAACTATTCTTTGAATGGAATTAATCTCACTTCAAGTCTTCT
Organism: Varanus komodoensis; assembly: GCF_004798865.1. NCBI lineage: Eukaryota > Metazoa > Chordata > Lepidosauria > Squamata > Varanidae > Varanus > Varanus komodoensis. Next base: position 1,506,072 of record NW_025336284.1, on the reverse strand, counting down.
CTGCTGTAGGTATGAGACAAAAATAGTTCATGTGCTTATGTTAATTTGATGTATTATTTGACTTTTCAGACCCTGATCATCTGCAGTTGAAACTGAATGTGCCCATTTGCAACTGACATGAAAGTTGAACTGTTATGGGGGTATATCTGACTTATGGTTCATATACACAGGCAATATAATAAATCAGGAACTTCACCCATACTATACAGATGACACGCTGGTATCTTTAGAGGAAACATCAGTGAGAAGCATATTTGTTGTGGTTGTTAGTCGCGAAGTCATGTCCGACACATTACGACCTCATGGACAACATTCCTCCAGGCCCTCCTGTCCTCCACCATCCCCCGGAATCCACTTAAGCTCACACCAACTGCTTCAGTGACTCCATCCAGCCACCTCATTCTCTGCCGTCCCCTTCTTCTTTTGCCATCTATTGTTCCCAGCATTAGGCTCTTCTCCAGGGAGTCCTTCCTTCTCATTAGGTGGCCAAAGTATGTGAGTTTCATCTTCAGTATCTGGCCTTCTAAAGAGCAGTCAGGGTTGATCTCCTGTAGGACTGACTGGTTTGATTGCCTCGCAGTCCAAGGGACTCACAGGAGTCTTCTCCAGCACTACAATTCAAAGGCCTGAAACACTAAAGACATTCAAAAAGAAAGTGGACAGCCATCTGAGTGGGATGGCGTAACTTGGTGTCCTGCGACAGCAGGGGTTTGCACTTTTGTTGGCAGAGTGATGTCTCTACTTTTTAGTATGCTGTCTAGATTTGCCATAGCTTTCCTCCCAAGAAGCAAGTGTCTTTTAATTTCTTGGCTGCAGTGCCCATCTGCGGTGATCTTGGAGCCCAGGTAAATAAAATCTGTCACCACCTCCATTTGTTCCCCATCTATTTGCCAGGAAGTGAGAGGACCAGATGCCATGATCTTAGTTTTCTTAACGTTGAGTTTCAAGCCATCTTTTGCACTCTCCTCCTTCACCTGCATCAAGAGGCTCTTTAGTTCCTGTTCACTTTCTGCCATTAGAGTGGTATCATCGGCATATCTGAGGTTGTTGATATTTCTTCCAGCAATCTTAATTCCAACTGGTGATTCATCTAGCCCCACCTTTCTCATGATGTGCTCTGCATATAAGTTAAATAGGCAGGGCGACAGTATACAACCTTGCCAAACTCCTTTCTCAATTTTGAACCAATCAGTGATTCCGTGTCCAGTTCTCACTGCTGCTTCTTGACCCACATATAGGTTTCTCAAGAGACAAATAAGATGGTCTGGAACTTCCATCTCTTTACGAACTTGCCACAATTTGTTGTGATCCACACAATCAAAGGCTTTAGCATAGTCAATGAAGCAGAAGTAGATGTTTTTCTGGAACTCCCTAGCTTTCTCCATGATCCAGCGTATGTTAGCAATTTGATCTCTAGTTCCTCACTCTCTTCGAAATCCTGCCTGTACTTCTGGTAGTTCTCGGTCCACATACTGCTGGAGCCTTGCTTGTAGGATTTTGAGCATCCCTTTGCTAGCATGTGAAAAGAGTGCAATGGTAAGGTAGTTTGAACGTTCTTTGGCATTGCCCTTCTTTGGGATCGGAATGTAAACTGAACTTTTCCAATCCTGTGGCCACTGTTGAGTTTTCCAAATTTGCTGGCATATTGAGTGTAGCACTTTTACTGCATTGTCTTTTAAGATTTTGAATAGCTCAGTTGGAATACTGTCACCTCCACTAGCTTTGTTGTTGCTCAGACTTCCTAAGGCCCATTTGACTTCACATTCCAGGATGTCTGGCTCGAGGTCAGTGACCACGCCATCGTGATTATCAGGGACGTTAAGCTCTTTCTTGTAAAGTCCTTCTGTGTAATCTTGCCGCCACTTCTTAATCTCTTCTGCCTCTGTTAGGTCCCTGCCATTTTGGTCCTTTATCATGCCCATCTATGCATGAAACGTTCCCTTCATATCTCCAGTTTTCTTGAAGCGATCTCTGGTCCTCTCTATTCTATTGTTTTCTTCTATTTCTTTGCACTGTTCATTTAAGAAGGCATTCTTACCTCTTCTAGCTATTCTCTGGAATTCTGCATTCAATTGGGTGTATCTTTCCCTTTTCTCCCTTGCCTTTCACTTCCCTTCTTTCCTCAGCTATTTGTAAAGCTTCCTCAGACAGCCATTTTGTTTCTTGCATTTCTTTTTCTTTGGGATGGCTTTTGTTGCTACCTCTTGTACAATGTTGCAAACCTCCGTCCATGGTTCTTCAGGCACTCTGTCCATCAGATCTAATTCCTTAAATCTATTTGTCACCTCTATGATATATTCATCAGGAATATGATTTAGGTCATACCTGAGTGGCCTAGTGCTTTTCCTTATTTTCTGCAGTATAAGCCTAAATTTTGCAACGAGAAGCTCATGATCTGAGCCACAGTCAGCTCCTGGTCTAGTTTTTACTGACTGCATAGAGCTTCTCCATCTTTGGCTGCAGAGCACATAGTCAATCTGATTTCTCTGTTGACGATCTGGTGATGTCCATGCGTAGAGTCATCTTTTGGGTTGTTGGAAAAGAGTGTTTGCTATGACCATCGTATTCTCTTGACAAAATTCTACCAGCCTGTGCCCTGCTTCATTTTGTACTCCAAGGCCAAACTTGCCTGTTATTCCAGTTATCTTTTGGCTTCCTACTTTAGCATTCCGATCACCCATGATGATAAGGACATCATTTTTTGGTGTTAATTCTAGAAGGTGTTGTAGGCCTTCATAGAACTGGTCAACTTCAACCTCTTCAGCACCATTGGTTGGGGCATAGACTTGGACTACTGTGATATTGAATGGTTTTCCTTGGATTCGAACTGAGATCATTCTGTCACTTTGGAGGTTGTATCCCAGTACTGCTTTTCCTACTCTTTTATTGACTATGAAGGCTACTCCATTTCTTCTGAGGGATTCTTGCCCACAGTAGTATACCTGATGGTCATCTGAATTAAATTCACCCATTTGTGTCCATTTTAGTTCACTGATTCCTAAGATGTCGATGTTCAATCTTGTCATCACTTGTTTGACCACATCCAGGTTGCCTTGATTCATGGATCTTATATTTCAGGTTCCTATGGAGTATAGATCTTGGCAGCATCGGATTCTCCTTTCACCACCAGATACATCTGCAACTGAGTGTCCTTTCGGCTTTGACCCAGTTGCTTCATTCTTTCTGGTGCTACTAGTACCAGCCCTCCGCTCTTCCCCAGTAGCATATTGGACACCTTCTGACCTGAGGGGCTCATCTTTCGGCGTCATATCTTTTTGCCTTTTGGTACTGTCCATGGGGTTTTCATGGCAATGATACTGGAGTGGGTTGCCATTTCCTTCTCCAGTGAATCATGTTTTGTCCGAGTTCTCTGCTATGGCCTGTCCGTCTTGGGTGGCCCTGCATGGCATGGCTCATAGCTTCATTGAGCTACGCAAGCCTCTTCGCCATGACAAGGCAGTAATCCATGAGAGGCATATAGTAAGCATTATGCTCACATGACTCCAGTCCTCCGTCAGCTTCACTGGCTTCCCATTGAAGCCCGGGCCCAATTCAAGGTGTTGATTATGACCTACAAAGCCCTAAACGGCTTGGGTCCTGGCTACCTGAATGAGCGCTTACGTCCGTATATGCCCGACCGCCCTTTGAGATCTGCGGAAGAGTCCCTTCTCCGGGAACCCTCCATGAAAGAAATTAGGAGAGTAAGTACCCGGAGGAGGGCTTTCTCTGTGGTGGCGCCCAACCTATGGAATTCACTCTCCAAAGAGGTCCGCCTGGCACCGTCATTACTGGTTTTTCGGCGCCAGGTAAAGACCTTTTTATTTAAACATCATTTCAATTGTTAAAACATATGATCTGGCCTGGGCAACTTCTTCTTCCTTCTCTTTCTCCTCCTATATTTTTATTTCATACTGATAATTTTAATTTTGGATTTGTAAATCAATGTATTTTTTGTATTTTTATATTTAATGGTAATTTATTATGTACTATTGTATTTCAATGTATTTTATCATGTTGTAAGCCGCCCCGAGGTTTCGGCAAGGGGCGGCATAGAAATGTTATAATAATAATAATAATAATAATAATAATAATAATAATAATAATAATAATTTACTAACTTACAGATTGTCTCTGTGGTGGCAATCTGACTTTGGAACATCCTCCTAAAGGAGACACAACTGACAATTTTGTTTTCTTTTTCATGATTTTTTTAAATTAAAAAGATTATTTTTGCTGAAGCATTTTAACAAGTTGATATTTTAAAATTTTTAGAGACATTGTATTTTTTAAAGTGATCATTTTGGTTTTGTTCAAGCACTGCTGCTTTAATTTGTCTTTTAATGTTTGATTATTCAATGTATTCTCTTATTTTTAATGTAGTGTATGACACCCTGGGATCCCTTGCGGGCAAAAGTGATCTGCACTTTGGGATATTCTTAATGTAATGAATTACTGGGTTAATCATGAAGTCACTTACAAGGAACGCACTTTAATGAGTGTCCTCCAAATCATGTGGCACATAATTTGTCAAGCATATTTCTAATGGGCAAGATGGTCCATGCAGGCCACATTGGGCACACTGATTAGCTCATCACTACACACACTGTGTCCTGAACCTCCTGTCCAACTCCCTTAAGTTTCACATTAAAGCAGTTTAGCCCAATCTTCCTCCTACTCACAAAGTTTGAGCAAGTCCTGGCCTCAGGCATGGACACGGAAATTGTATCACTCTGCTACTATGCAAAGTAATGAAAGGAGGTGCGTCCTAGGACAAGCAGTAATGCAAAATGTAGAAATAGGAAAATAAGCCAGGAATCCCAAATTGCAAAGGGGTTTGTTTGTTTGTTTGTTTGTTTGTTTGTTTAAGCACTGTTCATACTTAGTAGGACATATGTGTCCTTTAACATGACACAAATATTTTATGGCCCTTAAATTGCAGAGTCCAATTAAATGAACTAAGTGTGGGACTGGCTAGAGAGCGCTCTGGTCCATTCTGGATCTCTCTCTCTACCATATTCTTTTTTCTTTGCAATCTCAGTCTTTAATGAGATGGTTGCACATTATAGAAAGGCATTGTCAAGTGATTCATGCTACCAAATGAGATATATTTTCCTGCACTGTCTGGAACATACTGTCGGCTGTTCTGCACAGAAATCAGGACTGTCAGGTAGCCTCATCTTCACTGGCTGCCTATGATCTCCATATGCTGAAGGATACTGACAACCATTCTCCTAAATGTCCTTAGAGAATACCACATTTTTACCATGCATGCACTAACCTGATGCTCTATGACCCTGCAAAGACCAGAGAATACTCATGCAGGGGTGTCCTGTGACATTTTGTAGTCTGCAGCAGAAAATAAAATGGCAACCCATCTCAGAACCAAGGTGCACAGCACACAAAACCTGCCAAATTATTTAAGGTCCTGAGGCAAAAAAATCTCACATACTTCTAGTTAAGTAACGGAAAATTACTTTGATTTTCCAATGGAGCGAAAGAAAAATAATATTGATTTTCATTAACTAATTTAAAAGCAAAGCAAATTAAAGTTCTGCTGCCTTTTGAGGGTACCCCAAATCAAATGTTAGAGGTAGCCATTTCACCCATCCTGAATGTAGGGCAGGCCTTGAGAAAAGATTCTGCCAATCAAAAGCCCTCACCCCACCTTTTTGTGGTTTGCCTATTGAATGACCAAGTGTAGTCCTTAGTGGCCCATCCCTCTGTGAAGTCTGTAACAACCCTCACTCAACCCATATTTATTCCTTGTTTGTGGGTTATCATGTACCCTTTTGGCCCTGGCCTCTTGGCAGAGCAGCAGAGGCACCGGCTGGGAGAGAGGCTGAGTGGCCAGGGGACTGGCGAAGGCAAGGCAGGAGCTGGACAGAGGGGCAGAGGGCCAGGAGCAGCGGAGAGGAAGGGGGCGGGGCCAGAGAGGCCAGAGGGGCCAGGAGGGAGCAGGGGGCGGGGCCACCAGCCTGAGGGACTGATAAGGCTGTGCTCAGCCATTGCAAGCCCTTTTGGCTCTGGCCTCTTGGCGTCGTCCCTTGTCTGCGTCCCTTGGCTGTGGCCTGGGCTGTCCAGGGATTCCCTTCCCTGGGACACAGAGGTTTGATTGTTTGTTTGTTTGTTTGTTTTTGTTTGTTTGTGCTGTGCTGTGCTTTGTTTTTCTTCCAATTTAAATTTAAGTTTATTTTATCCTTGTGTGTTTGTGCAAGTGGGTTTTCGTCTGGGATAACTGGGCGAGTGAGAGGAACTACAGAGGTAACAAGACAGGGGACCAAGGTAAGGTCTCGGATACCGATGGCAAACCAGGAGATGACCTTGGCAGGAGGCTTGGGTGTTGCTGTCCTCTGTGAGAGCTGTGCCATGTTCGCCCTTCTCCCCTAGGGGAGGCAGGGATACACTTGCCCTCAGTGCAAGTTGGTGACCCAGTTAGAAGAGGAGGTGAGGTGCCTGAGGGCTGAGAAAGCCCTCCAGCCCCCCCCCCGAGCAGCCCCCCCTCTGGACAGAGGGTTGAAGGAGAGGCCACGGGAGGAGCAGCCGCAGAGACATGGAGGCATGTCACCCACAGGAGGAGGAGGCCAGCACAGCCTCCTCCTTCTTCTGGCACCAATCTGGAGGTGGGAAACACGTTCTCTCCACTTGGGGAGGCAGGGGCTGATGAGGCCTCAGGGGACCAGCAGGACCCCCAGCTTGAGACGTCAGGCAACAAGGGGGTCACTGCAGGAGAGACGAGGGCCAGAGCATGGCTGCCCACCAGCACCGGAAAAGTATGGCGGCAGGTGATTGTTGTTGGGGACTCCCTGCTGAGGGGCACTGAGCCGGAGGTGTGCCGCCACAACCTGGAGACAAGGGAGGTTTGCTGCCTACTGGGCACATGCATCTGGCATGTGATGGATAGAGTGGAGCATCTTGTTTGCTCGGGGGGTCACCAGCCGCTCCTGCTGATCCATGTGGGCACAAACGACGTGGCCAGGCAGGGTGTGGTTGGGACCACCAGGGACTTTGAGGCCTTGGAGAGGAAAATCAGGGAGCTGAAGGCCCAAGTGGCCTCCTCATCAATCTTACCTGTCTGAGGATTTGGGCCAGGAAGGGACAGGAGGTCCTCCGAGGTGAACGACTGGCTTAGGGTGTGGTGCCAGAAGGAACGCTTCGGGTTCCTCGACCATGGCACTCGTTTTCTTGCCAGTGGACTTCTGGCAAGGGACGGGTTACACCTTACAAGGATGGGGAAGAGGTCCTTTGGAGATGCTCTAGCGAGCATCATCCGGAAGACTTTAAACTGAGCTGGGGGGGGATGGGTTCAGGCCCCCCAGGAATGTGTCTGCACTGGACAAGTGTGGGAAAGGATCTGGGCTCTGGGAGCAGGGTTTCAGAGATACTGCGGGGACTGACAGGACTCCTTCAGAGTGGGGCCAGGTATCAGGGAGGATGGGAGGAAGGAGGAGGTTGGGAACTCCAAGGAAAGGAAGTGGTGGAAAAGAGTTGAGGTGCAGGTACACCAATGCTAGGAGCATGGGTAATAAGCAGGAAGAGCTTGAAGCTCTCCTGGGAATAGGAGGGTATAATCTAGTGAGAATCACCGAAACTTGGTGGGATGAAAGGCAAGTCTGGAATGTGAACATAGAAGGGTATCACCTTTTTAGAAAGGACAGGAAGGGAAAGAGAGGTGGGGGCGTGGCTTTATACTTCAGGGAAGGGATAGGATGCAGTGAGATAGAATGCAGCACAGATGGGGATTCGGTAGAGGCAGTCTGGGTGAAACTTAGGGGTTTTGACAGGGAAAGAGACCTGACAGTGGGGGTATGTTATCGCCCTCCAGGTCAACTTGAGACCCTGGCTGAAGTCCTGACAGGCCAGATTCTAATGATATCTCAGGGGAGAGACACAGTAATTATGGGAGATTCCAGTCTCCCGGATATTACTTGGGAGACTCACTCAGCAGTGACAGCCAGGTCACATCGCTTCCTAGAAGCTACTGAGGGAGTGTTTTTCACACAGAGGGTCCGAGAGGCGACGAGGGGGGGAAACATCCTAGACTTGGTCTTGACCTATAGGGAGGAGCAGATAGATGAAATGCAGATTAGGGGAGCTCTGGATCGAGTGATCACTCCATTCTTTGTTTTGAGATCAGGGGACTGTGGACGGGCAGCAGGTCAAGCACTAGAAGCTGGGACTTCAAGAGGGCCAACTTTGGCCAACTGAAGGCCAGACTGGGGAAAGTCTCCTGGGATAGGTTACTGGAAGCTAAGTGAGTTGAAGAGGGGTGGATAGCACTCAAAAGGGAGGTTTTGGATGCGCAAGCCTTGACGATACTTGTAGTCAGTAAGGTGGGAAGGCGGAGGAGTGTGCCGCCAAGGATGCAAAAGGAGGTGGTTAGAGGGATTAGACGAAAGAGGCACCTTTGTAGGAAATGGGTACTGGGGGAAATACACAAAAGGGTATACTGGGAGGAGGAGGCCCGTTGCAGAAGGATTCTTCGCAAGGCTAAGGCTGATTACGAGCTGAGACTTGCCAAGAATATCAAGAGCAACAAAAAGGGCTTCTTTCAGCATGTAAATAGGAAGAGGAAGGGGAGACAAGTGGTGGGACCACTAAATAAGGAGGAAGGAGATCCAGTGACTGATATGAGGGAACAGGCACAGATGCTAAATGACTATTTTGCCTCTGTGTTCTCCCCAAAGCAGGACGGGGGATATCCGCATAGGAGATTAGATGAGGCTGGGGACTTAGGGGCACTGATTAGAGTCACCCCCCCTTGAAGTCGGGGGGCTCCTCAGGGCATTTGACGTTACAAAGGCACCAGGCCCTGACGGGTTCCACCCGAGAGTACTTAGACAGTTGGCAGGGGTTCTCTCACGCCCGCTGGCCTCCATTTTTGAGACCTCGTGGAGAACGGGTGAAGTTCCAGAGGACTGGAGGGTGGCATCAGTCGTCCCAATTTTCAAAAAAGGGTAGTAGAAAGGACATGGGGAATTATAGACTGGTTAGCCTTACGTCCATTGTAGGAAAAACAATGGAAAGACTCATAATAGAGAGAGATCTAGTGATGTTAGATAGGGAAGGGAGGCTGACAGCTACATAACACGGCTTCCGCAAAAACAGGTCCTGCCAGACAAACCTTGTGGAATTCTATGACAAGGTTTTGCGATGGCTAGATGGAGGGGATGCAGTGGATGTGGTATACCTGGATTTCAGCAAGGCCTTTGACAAAGTGCCCCATGATATCCTGGTGGAGAAACTGAGGAGTTTTGGGATACACCAAAGCACTGTCTGGTGGATTAGGGCATGGTTGACTGACCGAAAGCAGAAGGTAACCATTAACGGGGAATCATCAGGTTGGCGGTCAATGACAAGCGGGGTCCCCCAGGGCTCTGTCCTGGGGCCAGTCCTGTTTAATCTTTTCATTAACGACATTGAAGAAGGGGTGAACAGTCTGCTGATCAAATTCGCAGACGATACTAAAACTGGAGCAGTGGCCACAACTGAGGAGCAGGTACTCCAGATCCAAAAGGATCTGGACAGACTATGGAAGTGGGCAGGAGACAACAGGATGGCGTTCAATGTGGATAAGTGCAAGGTCTTGCACATGGGGCATAGGAATAGGTGTCATAGGTACAGGTTAGGTGACAAGTGGCTGAAGAGCAGCACTTGTGAAAGGGACCTCGGGGTACTGGTTGACTGCAGGCTAAACGTGAGTCAGCGGTGTGATGTGGTGGTCAAGAGGGCGAACGCCACCCTTGGTTGCATAGCCAGAAGTGTGGCTTCTAGATCAAGAGAGGTATTACTACCACTCTACACGAGTGTAGTGCGCCCGTAACTGGAGTATTGTGTTCAGTTTTGGGCCCCTCATTACAGAAAGGATATTGTCAGGTTAGAGTCGGTGCAGTGTAGGGCCACAAGTTTGGTGGCCGGTTTGCAGGGGATGCCATATGAGGCGAGACTGAGGGAACTGCGTCCCTTCAGCCTGGAGAAGATGAGACTCAGAGGGGTGACATACAGGTATGTGAGGGGATGTCACATGGAGATGGGGAGAGACCTGTTCTCCCCTGAAGAGGAAGGCAGAACGTGCTCCAACGGAGCAAAGCTCAGGGAGCCAAGGTTCCATTTAGATGCCAGGAAGCACTTCCTGACAGTCAGGACCCTGAGGGTGTGGAATGGGCTTCCACGAGAGGTCGTTGAGGCCCCATCGGTGCTGGTTCAAGGATAGGGTGGACGTCCACATGGTGGGCATGTCGTGAGCGGAGCTGGCTGGTGCCGGAGGTCAGACTAGATGACCCATTGGACCCCTTCTTACTCGCTCTGTTTTCTATATTTCTATGTTGCCTGAACCTAACCAACAAGTAAGGAGTTCTGCTGAATGGATTCAACTGAGATAGAGGAGAATGGGAATTCCCAAATATGAAGCAGTGATATATTCTATGAGCAATACCCTTCCTCTTCTGAAAAGACACATCCTGGATCCAACACAGTATTCCCTTGAGACAGAAAACAGAAAATCAGTAATGTCTAGTTTCTAATTAACTTATCTTTATCCAGCATTTCAAGCAACCTATGTACTCTCCTTTCGGGAAGTCATCCAAAACTTATGTTCACCATTGACCCTGACTTTCTTTAGTGGATGCCTCTAGCTTATATCTTTGTTGTCACACTGAGCTGCATATCTTCTTGATGTTTTCCAGGTCTTAGTAGATCCCATTCTCTTCCTCTTCTCAAAAATGGCTGGTTTTCCCAGTACCATAAAATATGACCATCAGTGGAAATCACCATGCACAGAAATTAAATGCACCAATTTTAAGTGAGAGAATCATAGTGCATACACTGCTCAAGAGATGAGGATGAGCATGAAAAGATCACATGAATGGTACCAGGAAAAGCTCTCTGGAATGACTGTTCAATAACTGAATTGCTACCACCAAATCAGACCCTCTCCCTAGTAGTCATATGGTTTACACCATTCAGTGGGGGAACTCAGAATAGAATGATGCAAGAATTCCATATAATAAGCAATCTGTGACCAGATTAAGAATGGATGGATGGATAGATAGATAGGGACTGGGGGAATGCATAGAATTGCAATATGCTCCTCCCCTCCCCTTTGGTAGCTGCTATGAAAGCAGGATTTCAGTGTTGCTGCAGACCATTACTGTAATTAGTGGGTCACTCTAAAAGTATCAATATCATGCCTAATGAGGCAAAAGTGAAGCCAGAGTTAAAATGCGTCTGGGCAAAGTGCTAGCAGACAACATTTATTTATATCAGAGTTTAGCTAAAATATGTGTACAGACTGTGCTACAATCAGTGCTACTGCTTCTTCCAGGAAAATTTGCCCACAAAGGAATGGCTTCATATTGAAGCTTGTCTGATTGTTGATGTTCTTCAGGCCTTGACTGTCTGCAAGATGGCAAAACTAAAAACTTGCTCTGGAAAAAACACTACAGGCAAGATGTAAAAAAACCAAAAGTGATTGGAAATTTCAAGAAAAATACATTACCCAGTTTGATGCCATTCACCTGCACAAAGTTTGTGCTTCATGCTCTTAAAACAGTGTGATATGCTATCTTCTCTTAAGCCAATTCAAATGATACCTGAACATGTCTAGGGGGTTTTACTTCTGAAGCTTCCCCATTCATCATGAAAGAATTGAGTCTGACCAAAGGTCGAGCTAGTCTGTCATTCTCTTCACACAGTAGCCAACCAAATGCATATGGTAAACTCATAACAGCACATGAATGCAATAACACCTTCCTACTCTAGTGATTGCTAGAGTAGTTCTCTAGTGATTACTATTCAGAGGCATATTTCCTCTGACATGGGAGACAGCACATGATCATCACAATGTGTGCCCCATGATAGGCTTTTCCTCCATTAATTTACATAAGCCTCTTGGAAAGCCATCTAAGTAGCTTGTCATCACAAGTTGTGTAGTAGGAAATTAACCATGCATAATATGAACTAGTTCTTCCTTTTGTCTTTCTCACCGCTCAAATTCATTAGATAACCTCACATTCTACTATCAATTGCTGGGTTACTTCCACAAGTGAATGGGAAAATCTGCACTAAGGATACACAAGAATTTCATTTCAGTTTGCAAATCATGAGAACTTGCAGTAATTGAAACGTCTATTTCTAACAGAAGTTCACTGGTGGGGAAGCTATATTCCTGAATGTGCCATTACATTTGAAAATGCATTTTTCAATGGGCATTTTAGAATGTACAATAGATAGGATAGCTGCATTTTCATGTTTAGTCTGGAGGGGGGAATGCAGTCTTCTGAAAAATGTTTCCTATTTTCCTATTTAAAATGCACACTTTCACAATTCAAATAAAATAGGGTTTTGAATAAATTTGCTACCTACTTCTCCATTGCAAATGCTGACAATGTATTCATTCAAAGTGCAAAGCAAATACATCCTCTCAGAAAAGCTATTGTTAATCATCATGCTGGCAACCCTCACAAAGGGCTCTATGTCTGTTTAGCTGGGGGGGGGGGGGGTTGTTCCTGGACCCATCAGTAAGACACAAAAGATTGCAGTGGCAGGAGTGCTTTTTTCAGCTTAGTCTGATTTCAACAATGACCATAACTGGAGAGTGATATCTTGGGGATAGTCATCCAAACTCCTATAAACTTCCACTGGATTTTTCAATGTGTTGTACAAGGGCTGCATCTGAAAATGGTTCAGAAACTTTGGTTTGTTCAAAAGAGAAAGTTGCTAGACTTTGGAACTGGTTGATAAGATCACATGATACTGATGGTTCATCAGCTGCTCTGGCCTCCAGAGTTCTTCTGAGTCCAATTGAAATCATTGGTGCTGAACTTGAAAGCCCTAACTAGCTTGGATCCAAGAACTGAAATAAACCTCCCCTTCCATTTGTACCTGCTTACACGACTGGATCACCTTCAAAGGGCCTTCTCTTTGTGTCCGACAAAGAAATAGAAGTGGGCACTATGAGTGAGAGGGCCTCCTCAGAATGTCTTGAGGAGGATCACTTGCCCCATAGAACGTTATATTTTCAGCACCAGACAAAGATATTCCCTTTTCCCAGTCATTTTAATTATTTTGGTTTAATAGCAAAATGTTGGGCAGATTAAAAACAGAACACACATTTTGGCAGATTCCATTGACACTGTTATTCCTTTAATGTTGCCATTTTCCACTAGGATACAAGGCAGAGTCTGATGCTGCTTGCATGTAATTGGAGTCTGCTACTAGTAAAACAAGGACTAGTGGTTGTTAAAGCAAACTGAAATAAGCAGAGCTTTTTAGCTCCACAGTGGTCAGCACATCTTGCAGAAGCAGGTTCTGTTAGCTGGCCCTGATCTAGAAATGACCAATTACTTCCCATTGTGCCCGTAGTTAGTCTTACCAGTATAACCCAGTTGGAAGGAATGTAACTGTCTAAGCCGACTTTGCTCAAAGGGTTTCACTCTAAATTCCCCTTGTGTTTGTGTATTTAGAGATAAAACTGCAAGGAGGTTTGGTTTTTTAAGGATGCATAAATACTGCCCTGTAGTGAGGAAAGATATCTTCGCATAGCTGGAAATGGTAGTTTGAGGGTGCTGAAGACTAATATTTAAGGGTGAAAACATCTGGAACTGCAAGGAAGTTAAAAAAAAACTTTAAAAAGTTGGCTAAAAAGCATAACAGATGACTAGAAAACTTCAGCAGACCACATTCGTACCCTGCTCCTTCACCCTCAAACATCTCTCTGGGTCACATGGTTTACTATTTGCTTTGCTTTTGTTAACATATCTACCCTTTCCAGTATGCCTACAGCAAAAATGTGCTGCTACATAGGTAGAGCTGCTGTTCTAATTTTGCCTTAAGCAAGATTTGCAGGGGTGTGGGGGAGTCAGATTCCTCCTAAGGCTAAATATCTAAGAATGTTCAGGGAAGCCAGAAGAGGGTTGATGCAACTAACATTCCTCAGGCACATCCTAATATAGACTGGGTGGTCATTTACTCCTTACACACTATCCTGTTTTATATTTTCTCCACAGGAAGTTGTTTTACACTTAGTCAGATAACTGGTCCTGATATCCTGAATAAGAATTAAAACATTTGGAAAAATATTATTTAAAACAACAACAAATGAAAATCACACCCATCTGTAGCACCCAAATTCAGCAGGTGTAGCTATTTCCAGCACAGAAAGGACCATGTTTTGTCATACAGCTGATAAATCCAGACTTTTAAAAGCTAAGCACTCAGCTGTAGACTTGGTCAAATGAATCTGCCAGTACTGGTTTCTTATACATTTCAGTTGTGCTTTCTCACCCATGTTCAAGATATTTCTATTCTAAATATGAAGAAATTTGTGAATTTTGGCATTTGATATCAAAATCAAACTGAAACAAAGTGTTCAGTCATCCTTCGCTGGTACACATTGAAATAAAGAATATTTATTATGGTTTTCTCATGGCATTGGTGGCAGATTCATTTCACTGAGAAATGATGGATCCATTATTCTTCATGTAACTCATGTAACTTGCATTCTGTCAAGGGAAAGCTACTAAGGAATAAATGAGTTCATTTTCATTTGTTTTCCATTCCTCATACATTGAAGGATACCCTTTTTCCATGTTGTTTCCATGGATTTTAATCAAAATAATATGATTTCATCAATGTAATATTATGATTATTTCTTAAGAAAACATATTGTAATTTTTAGGCACCCAACAACCCAACAATGATTTAAACATAATTGTGGTCTACTGGTCTACTGTTAATTATTACAATAACAAAGAAAAGATTGAAAGAGAGAAGGAGGGGTAAAAGGAAATTAGTAAAATAGTCTCAGTTGAGTGAAGAGCAGATTGAAAAGAATCAAAGAACATTTAGGGGGAGATAATAACACATTGAAGAGAAAGCAATCTATTATACAAGTCTGGAAGAAGAAACAGTAGGCAGAAAAGAGAGATTGAGGATTCCCCCTCCCTCTTTACAAAAGTAGGCTTGCCAGCCATGAGACCAGTCCAAGTCAAATAAGATGGACAGACAGACAGACAGACAGAGTAAAGAGGTTCAAGCAATAGCTTGTTTGTGAGAGTGTATGAGTGGGTGTAACTGAAGAGTTTAGAAAATTCAGAATTCAGAATTCATTTGTTTTAATGAAACATTATAGACCAAAATTAACATTTTGCTATGTTATTTTTTTCTTTTCCTGCCAATATTGTGTTACGTTGCCACTTCCTTTCGTACCATACATGTGAAATTATCAAACTTATTCTTAACTATCCTGAAATTACTGATATAAAGCTTCATATAGACTACAAGTATTATGTCTTATTTTTAGAAACTGGAAAATTAAACCCTGTGTAACATACATGCGTACATTTTCATAGAGATGCACAATAACTATTATTATTAACCAGATAAATTGATTGTGGAATTCCCTCCTCTCTCATATGCAGTTGACATTGAGACTTAGAAGCCAACTAAAGACCTATCTGTTCATAGAATTTAGACTGAAATGCTGCATTTTGTGAATTGTTGTTTGTATTTCTGTTCTTTTTTGCCCCATCCCTTTATCAGTCAATGCTTTTGTATTCCACTTTGGGATAATTTGCCAATGGAAAGTGGGCAATATATTTTATAAATGAATGAATAAACCATATATCTTTAGCCATTCTTGAAAGCAGGTTCTCCTGCTTAAAGCTAGGAGCTGATGAGAGGGATTAGAGCTAGTAGTCTAAAATTAGTACATCTTTCATAAACTGGCTATATTTCATAAAGTTCAGACAACTAGTCATGTTCCAGATGTTCTGGCCTATGACTCCCATGAACTTTAGATAGCACTGCCAGTGGGGTAAGATCATCGGAGTTATAGGCCAAAATGTTTGAAGGACCACAAGTTGCCCTTTCTATTTTAAACTTAATCTGTCCTTCAGCAAAGTTCTAGAACAGGGGTCCTCCAACTGTTTCAACAGGAGGCCAGTTGAAAGGCAATGGCGGCAGGCACAGGAACGGCGAGGCAGCAGGGGCAGCAAAAAAGGAAAGAAATGCTCTGATTCATGGTTCTAACAATGCCAAGGGGTGCTCATCTTTTTAGGCCAATGCTTTGTTTTTGATCTAGCTTGCCTGTTTAATCTCCTACATTTAATGACCCATACCTACAAATTATGTGGACATATTTAGGTACCTTTAGTATGGATGGTGGTGATGGTGAGGCCAATATCTTGCCTGTGAATATACGAGTGGAACCATGAAACAGGAGGATAGGTTTATCCTCACTAATGTATACTATGTTCTGTGGAGAAGATGATTGTATGACAATCTGGAGCACAGCTGAATTGAAAACTGTCCTTTACCACAATGATATCCCTATTATCAGCAAAGAGCAGTGGTCATTGGGACAATAAATGAACAGAGTGCCACTATGTCACTAAATTCAGGTGGTTGTCCAACTCATAAAAACATGGACTGAACATATAATAGAAACATAGAAACAGAGCGAGGCAGAAGCGGTCTCCTGGGCCATCTAGTCTGACCCTCGGCTCTAGTTGGCTCCGCTCACGACATGCCTACCATGTGCATGCCTATCCTATCCTTGAACAATCACTTTAAGAAGTTTTGCCCCTCTTCAAAACATGCCTTTCCGGCCAAATCCAACTAATAATATGCTAACTCAAGCAAATCTGGCTTGCTTGAGCTTGATGAACTTCCTGCCCACTTCTGATCTGATGAACATAAGTGAGCCAAGACTTCCATCTCTATGATGGTGCATGGTTTGTGCATTAAAACAAGGATGCTAATATTTCAATATCCATGAATCAAATTATGTACATCTGGTGTGATTTATGTAAGATGAACCATTTTATGCAAATCAGTGTCACAAAGGGTTAAGCCATTCTTTAGGCTAGAGAAGAAACATACGGTTCTCATTAGAGACTGATGTACAAGTTGTAAGAGTTCCAGTTGTCAAGATCTGAAGGAGTAAGTTACAGCTTGGACTTTTAAGGACTGCTAGACTCAAGGATGCCTAGAGTTTCCAGGCTAAGTGCAGATTAGAAACATAGAAACCAAGCAAGTCAGAAGGGGCCTCCCAGGCCATCTACTAGACCTTTGGCTCCAGTCAGCTCAGCTCATGACATGCCTACCATGTGCATTCCCACCAGCTGGAGACATTGCGGCTATGGGATTGGGAATTCTGACAGCTGGGGCAGTGGGGGTTGGATAAGGGACTAAGGGATTAAGAATGCTGGTCTTTGTTTTTCTTCAAGTGAGGCTGGCTGCCCATGATGAAGAAAGACCTACCACTCCTCCTCAAGGAGCTGCATCGTTGAATGTATGAATAATGTAGCGTTCAGTTCCACTCCCACCCCCCCCACCCCACTTTGGGTGGTTTATAATGTATGGGGTTTTTTAAATGGGTATGATATTTATGGTGATTGACTATGTTGCAAAACAATCTACACAGAACTGCTTTTAAGCGTACTCCCACATAGCCATTGGGAGTATGTTTGACTTCAGTTTCAGAATGTTTGAGTTAACCAAGTATCTTCAGCTGAAATGTTATCACCTTATGATGTTCATTAATCTAATGTTACACCTCTAAAAGCCATTTAACTTGTTGTTCTACAAGAGAGGATTTGTACTGTCTACAAAAATGATTAGTTCTGATTTCAATAGGACATAGTTCCAAGATATTTGAGCATGGTGCACACGGTTCAGGGTTTAATATGGTATATGTTGGCAATTCCCTAAATATTCTCTGATTAAGAAAAATAAGCACTGAGGTTGGAGGCCATTATGAAACTCTTTTGAAATATGTTTAATGATACTTTATAATTACAGATACTCACACAAGTAATGCAGAAATAAAGTGTCACCTGATTTTGCAATGATGAAATTGGGTTGGAACTTAAATGCTTGCCCAAAATAAACTTTATAACCTTGGCCAGAAAGGATGAGTGACTCTTTTCTTTTTCTTATTGCAACACTTTTCTAAACATGTTAAAACTCCTTTTTGTTTAGCCTTTGTTTAGCGCTCAGTGCCTGTTGATCAACATACTCTGTACTTAATGTTCACTGAGAACTTAATTTGGGATATGTGCCAGCTCTAGCATTGAGGCACTTTCTGAAATGGATCAGAGCTTATTCACAAATAAGGCAAGGGGAGGAAGTATGTGATACAGGTTTTTTTGGACTGTAGCCAGTTTGAAACTGGGGAGTGGGACTAAAAATATGTGAGGTTTATGCAAATGGGGCAGCATATAAACCTGCTAAATAAATAAAATATCCCTGTGGCTGGAAAGCTATTTTCTAAGAGAAAGAGGCTCTTACCTAGCCCTTTTCCAAATACTCAAGCTTCCTTTATGCAAAGAGTGCCCATGTCAGTGTACTCTTCACAGGCTTTTGGTAGTACTGCAGATGCAGATGGGTACTTGAGCATGTGACCCACATGACAATTAGAATCATCATATATCTTTACACCAAAACTCATGTTTCATTTGAATAAGTTCATTTACACAAAATATAGTAATCCATAATAACACATATTGCATACACCTTTTGCTTTCCAGGTAATTCCTGGTCGGTATTCTGTACTTCTGTGAGGTCAGTTAAATAGTCATACAGGTGTCTGGATCCCAGCCAGGTCTGTCATTTGCTGCGGCTGATATAGCCCCCACATGCCCTCATAGTACTGTACAGCACTGCTGAGTGGCTGCTTGAGCCTAACACAATTTATCATTGCTTTCATTGACCATGTTGCTGATAATTTGTTGTTTTTATGTGCCATCAAGTAATCTCTTAATGAATGTTGTCAAAAATGTTTTCTCTTTGACAGCCCTGCTCAACTCTTGCAAACTCAAGGCTTTGGTTTCCTATATGAAATTGTTTCTTCTCAACTTTGGTCTTCCTCTTCTTATTCTGCCTTTAACTTTCCATAGCTTTATTGTCTTCTCCAGTGAGCTTTATTGTCTTTTCCATGATATGATACTTTCCCCAAAGTATGAGAAACACAATTTTGTCATGTTTGTTTCCAGGGAAAGTTCTGGCTTAATCTAAGCCCACTTGTTCATCTTTCTGTTGGTCCAGGGATTTGCAAAACTCTCCTCCAGTGGCACATTTCAGGTGAAATTTTTCTTCCCATCAGCTTTCTTCACTGTCAGCTCTCACACACATACATAATGATCAGGAATCCAATGTGGCTAATAAAAACAGCTTCATATTATAATTGCTTCTGGAGGGCAATTTTCTCCATGAGAGTCAGGCCTGGCAACACTACCTGTCATCCAAAGGAAACTGCCAGGGTTGAGCAGTCCAATGAGAATCACCACTGATAGCTGTCCCAGGTTTGTTTCTCCTCCATTGCCAAGTAAGCTCAGGTGAGCAAAAACCATTACAAAACATTATGCTGAGGAATCTGTCAAACCTGGCCCAAATAACAGTTCTTGAAATGTCATGCTAAACACAAAGAGAAGAAACAAGCAAGATGTGTCTGTGAGAGAGAGCTGACAGTGTGTGTGAGGGGGGATAGGAAGGGTGGGGTGGATGACAGCTTCCTTGTTTTGGTTTGTGCCATCCACACTGAGACTAATAATTGCTGCCTGTCACTTCAATTGATAGGTTGCAGCTCAGAGATTGGCATAGTTCACCTATCATTGTGGTTGTTGACATGTACAATCAGCACATTTGATGACTGAAAAATCTTCCTGCTGGAATGATACACATCCAAAGTCATTCTTACAAAAATGTTGGTAAGCCCAGTGTGCACTTCAGCCCAGGGGGGAAAAAAAAAGCAAAACCCAAAGTGACAATATATTATGGGATGGTGGTGGGGCATACCTTGAGAGAGGGTGAAAGTTGTGGGGGAGTGAAGGAGGCTGTTTTTACCTTGGAGAATGCATTTGCTGGTTTGTTGGTTTTGGTGGACGGTGCATTTTTCTATAGCGGATGCAGGTGGAGCAGTGGTTTAAACTGCTGTGCTGCTGGGCTGGTTGATCGAAAGGTCGCCGGTTTGAATCTGCACAACGGGGTGAGTTCCCGTTGCTCCGTCCCAGCTCCTGCCAACCTTGCAGTTCGAAAGCATGCAAATGCAAGTAGATAAAAAGGTATCACTTCAGTGGGCAGGTAACAGCATATGATTTCTGTGAAATGGGTATTTTGGTTGGTGCTTTGTGAGGATGAATATATGGCTTGGCATTTGGGCATCAATACCCTTCTCAATTTATTGGGTAAAACAGTTGTATCCAGGCTTATCAATGTTCCCTTCTGAAATGGATATTGGAGCAGAAAACCATAGGTTCAATCATTGATTTGCTTTGGAGCTTAGTGTTCATTTTCCACATTCAGTTCTTGGACAAGTGACTTTTCCTTTAGTCACAGCTATTTGCCTTCTGGAAAATGTGCATTTCTTTTCTCACTATGGCAACCATTTTGTGAGAGAACCCACAGCATTCATTAAAATACCAAATGTGCTTACTGACCCAAAAAATACTGGATGCCACTGAAGTATGGAGCACATACCACTGCAGTGCATGCACATGGTACTTAGCATAATGTTTGCTCTCCAACCAAGTACTACAATGTAATGGTTCCTGTTCTGGAATCATTGGTCTATTAAGAGATTTGCCATAATTATCCAGAATGCATTTTGCTCTGAAAAGTGGGGCATACCTTGGGTAGCTGGAATGATTACACACACACAGGGACAACTCTGAAGTGGCAATTGTACTGTCAAGCGGGAAGAAATGAAATGTGAGCAACTGAGTGTAAACAGCACTGTGGCACTGGGTTGTAATCCTCCATTTAGCAGTCATTTCCAGAGCCGGCTGTCAGGAGGTTTGGTGGCTCATTTGCTAAGGTTACCTGCTATTTTGCTAGGGACATGAGCGTCTGTGTACTTTGCCTCAGGTTTACTGCTCACTGGGCTAACATAAATAGGAGACAATGCAGAGGTGACCTTTTGAGTCTCTTATAATTTGAATCATCCTTATATGATTGGATTAAGGAGCAGCAATAATATAAGCCTCAGGAAAGGATAAGGTTTTCCTACTCACTATACTCTCCAAGTAGATGTCCAAGATTTGAGAGAAAGAATGTAAAGGGGAATGGAAAAAATTACTTTACACTATTATTTCTTTTATGTGGGAAAGAGTATATTGTACATTCTATCTGAAAACTTTGCAAGTCATTGTACCAAGAACACTTCACACAACCAGCTTGCTAATCCCACATGAAAAGACACTGTAATGCAGTGCAAAGGTTTCATGTCTCAATTCATGGTGAGAACAAGACAGGGAAGAACAGAGAGGGCAAGATCCCATGTGAATGTCCTGTCCTCTTTCTCATGCCACCAGCCTGAACATTTCTCTATTCCTGTGTGCTAATGTACAGATCCCGTCATGGATCACAGCCTTGTTGTGGCAAAGGGTCTTGCACAGCTCAATTAAGCTATGACCTATGTGAAGCACAGCCACCCAGGATGGACAGTTCATAGTGGAGAGCTCTGACAAAACATGACCCATGGAGAAAGACATAGCAACCCACTCCAGTATCCTTGCCAAGAAAACCCATGGACTGTACCAAAAAGCTAAAATATATGATGCCAGAAGATGAGCCCCTCAGGTCAGAAAGTGTCCAACATGCTACTGGGGTAGAGTGGGGGACAATTACAAGTAGTTCCAGAAAGAGTTGAAGAACCTGGGGCAAAGCCAAGAGGACACTCAGCTGTGTATGTATCTGGTAGTGAAAAGAAAGTTCAATGCTGTAAAGAACAATATTGCATAGGAACCTGGAATGTAAGATCTATTAATCAAGGTAAGCTAAATGTGGTCAGACATAAGAGGGTAAGATTAAACATTGACACCTTGGGAATCAGTGAACTAAAATGGACAAGAATGGGCAAATTTAATTTAGACAACCATTGTATCTATTACTCAGAGCAATAATCACTTAGAAGAAAGGGAATAACCCTCATAGTCAACAACAGAGCAGGAAAAGCAGTACTGGGATTGTTGTGGTTGTTAGTCGCAAAGTCATGTCCAACCCATCGCAACCCCAAGGATAACATTTCTCCAGGCCTTCCTGTCCTCCACCATTCCCCAGAGTCCACTCAAGCTCACACAAACTGCTTCAGTGACTCCATCTAGCCACCTCATTCTCTGCAGTCCCCTTCTTCTTTTGCCATCTATTGTTCCCAGCATTAGGATCTTCTCCAGGGAGTCCTTCCTTCTCATTAGGTGGCCAAAGTATTTGAGTTTCATCTTCACTATCTGGCCTTCTAAAGAGCAGTCAGGGTTGATCTCCTCTAGGACTGACCAGTTTGATCGCCTTGCGGTCCAAGGGACTCAAAGGAGTCTCCTCCAGCACCACAATTCAAAGGCCTCAGTCCTTCAGCACTCAGTCTTTCTTATGGTCCAGCTTTCACAGCCATACATTGCAACTGGGAAAACCATAACCTTGACTATACGCACTTTTGTGGGCAGGGTGATGTCTCTGCTTTTTAGTATGTTGTCTAGATATGCCATAGCTTTCCTCCCCAGGAGCAAGTGTCTTTTAATTTCTTGGCTGCAGTCCCCATCTGTGGTGCTCTTGGAGCCCAGTTATCTCAGTTCAGATCCAAGGCAAGCCATTCAAGATCTCAGTAATCAAGTCTATGCCCAACCACTGATGCTGAAGAGGCTGAAGTTGTCTGGATATGAAGGCCTACAACACCTTCTAGAATTAACACCAAAAATTATGTCCTTATGATCATGGGGGATTGGAATGCTAAAGTAGGAAGTCAGAAGATAACCAGAATAGCAGGCACATTTGGTCGTGGAGTACAAAATGAAGCAGGGCAAAGACTAGCAGAATTTTGTCAAGAGAACATGCTGATCATAGCAAACACTCTTTTCCAACAACCCAAGAAACAACTGTACACAGAGACCTCACCAGATGGTCAACCCCGAAATCAGATTGATTATGTGCTCTGCAGCCAAAGATGGAGAAGCTCTACACAGTCATTAAAAACAAGACCAGGAGTTGACTGTGGCTCAGATCATGAGCTTCTTATGGCAAAAATCAGTCTTAAATGGGAGAAAGCAGGAAAAACCACTAGGGCATTCAGCTATGACCTAAATCATATCCCTTATGAATATACAGTAGAGGTGATGAATACTTTTAAGGGTCTAGATCTGGTAGAGTGGTAGATCTGGTAGATCTGAAGGACTGTGGGTGGACCTTTGTATCATTGTACAGGTGGCAGCAACAATTTGTACACATTTTACAAATAGCTGAGGAAGGAAGGAAAGCAAAAGACAAGAGAGAAAGGGAAAGCTATATCCAACTGAATGAAGACTTCCAGAGAATGGCAAGAAGAGATAAGAAGGCCTTCTTAAATGAACAATGCAGAGGAATAGAGGAAAACCATAGGATGGTAAGGACTAGAGATCTCTTCAAGAAAATTGATGATATCAAGGGCCTTCTCTGAAGTGGCACACCAGTTATGGAATACACTCCCCAAAGAGGTTCGCCTGGCACTGCCAGTTTATTCCTTTTGGAGCTAGTTGAAAAACTTATTATTTTCCCATTCTTTTAATGTTTAATAGGTTTTAATTACTTCCTGGAAAATAGAAGGAAAAAGAAGTGGAAGCAGTGACAGATTTTATTTTCTTGGGCTCCAAGATTACCACAAATGGTGACTGCAACCAAGAAATAAAAGATACTTGCTCCATGGGAGGAAAGCTATGGCAAAACTAGACAGCATACTAAACAGCAGAGACATCACCTTGCCAACAAAAGTTTGTAAAGTCAAAGCTATGGTTTTACCAGTTGTAATTTATGGCTGTGAGAATTTGACCATAACATAGAAACATAGAAACTGAACGATCAGAAAGGGTCTCCTGGGCCATCTAGTCTGACCCCCTGGATCCAGCCAGCTCCACTCATGACATGCCTACCATACGCATGTCTAGCCTATCCTTGAACACCCTCACCCAGTGTGGAAGCCCATACCATACCCTTGGGGTCCTCACTGTCAGGAAGTACTTCCTAGCATCCAAACTGAACATTGGTTCCCTGAGCTTCACTCCTTTGGAACACATCCTGCCCTCCTCTGCAGGGGAGAACAGGTCTCTACCCACCTCCTTGTGACATCCCCTCACATACCTATATGTCACCAACAGATCCCCTTGGAGTCTCCTCTTCTCCAGGCTGAAGAGACCCAGTTGCCTCAGTCTTGCCTCATATGGCTTTCCCTTCAATCCAGCCGCCATCCTTGTGGCCCTACGCTGCACTGACTCTAACCTGGCTATATCATTACTGTAATGTGGAGCCCAGAACTGAACACAATACTCCAGTTGTGGGTGCACCAGAGTTATATAGAATGGTAGTAATGCCTCTCTCGATCTAGAAGCCATGCTTCTGGCTATGCAACCAAGGGTGACATTTGCCCTCTTGTCTGCCACATCACACTGCTGACTCATAAGGAAGGCCGAACACCAAAGATTTGACACTTTTGAATTGTGGTGCTGGAGAAGACTCCTGAGAATCCCTTGCACTGCCAATCCTAAAGGAAATCAACCCTGACCATTGTCAAGAAGGACAGATACTGAAGCTGAAGCTTAAATATTTTGACCACCTAATGAGAATGAAGGACTCACTGGAAAAGACTCTGATGCTGGGAATGACTGAAGGCAAAAGGAGAAGGGGGATGGCAGAGGGTGAGATGGTTGGATGGTGTCGTTGAGGCAATGAACATGAATTTGAGCAAACTCCGGGAGGCTGTGGAGGACAGATGGACTTGGTGAGCTGTGGTCCATGGGGTCACGAAGAGTTGGACATGACTTGATGACTGAACAACAACAACAATGTACAGTGAAGTTTGCATAAATCCACATTCCTTAACCTACTGTCCTCCATAAATTGTATACAACTTTCAGCATTTCTGACCATTTGGCTGTGGCTGATGAGAGCTTATGTTCCTAATATCTGGGAGACACTAGACGGCTCTGACTAGCTTTTGATCTGACTAGCTTTGGATCTGCAGGTTTTCAGACAAATGCCTTTCCCTTCAGTTGTCACCAGACCCTTCTAACTGAAATGCCAGGATCTGGACTAGGTGCTTTCTACCTACAAATTACATGCTGTATCACTGAGCTGCGGGTGGCCTTGTCACATCGCATTTACTTCTGCACTGAAGATTGCTGGTGATTTCTCAGTACTGCTAGATACATGATGCCATTTTGAACTTATTCAGCAACTCCACCCATCCCTGCATAACACTTATTGGTATTAACAATATGTTTAACTCACTCTTTAATAAACAAGTACATAGCAGCAATTATCCTATTTTAATCCTCCTAGTGACAAACCTGCAAGGCAGGTTTAGCTGAGAGGGAAAAAGCAACTAGCCCAAGGTCACCAAGAGCAAATAGCAATACACATTCTCCTCTGTGCTGAGAATTGTTTGAGCATACAGCTCAAGGCGTGGCAGGTGGACCTAAAGTGTGGAGGAGGAACAGCCTGGGAAGCTCTCTTCCCTTTTCAGCTCAGTCCCTGACCTTCCTGCACTGAGCATTCTAGGTGCATTTCATGAAACTGAACCATCTCAGTGAGAAGGTTTAAGGTAAGAAATCCTGACTGTAGAAAGGGTTCTAAATGCTTAGTTTCCCCCTTCAGACTTTCCTACTCAACAACTGAATTGTATATTAAGACAGATATTGGCAGACTTTTCTGCTAAGTCTGTATTTCCCCATGGATAATACATGGGTATGTTAGTGATAGGTAGACACATAGCAAAAAGTTAGTGGGACACCCCTTTTCTGTCTTTCTCTCTTTCTTATACAGCAAGTTGCCAGGAAAGGAAAGGATCACCACAAATAGGTTTTGAAATTAGGCTGAGGACTGCATACCATGTTGGCCATAGGACTGCAGGTTGTTCACCTTGTATTAGGATGTTGTCTTATTTGTATTCCATTCTGTATCATTAATCAACAATAATATGGTTATTCAAGCAGTAAAAGAGGCTTGACTTTTTGCTTAAAGATGGGGCAGAGTACTGTTTTTTTGTGTCCAGTTATGTCTCTTTTCCTTTTAATTCAAAAACTCCATTATTTCTGAATTTCTTTCCTATCTGCAAATAAACACAGACCATTATCTTGTCTCCTTAAGGTGTCTTCATTTCATTGCCAAACTGAAAGGCATGGACACACACAAATTTGGTATTAAAATGCAATATTGATGCTACTTTTGCCAAGTTAACACACACACCCTGGCCATTGGACATGATGATGGAAAGTATTTGACATTTTGCCAATTTTTTAGACCAATCTAACTAAAGGTTCTATCCCATTCTACCTAGCCATACCTGAGCCACCTCTAGAGCCTGAGCCACCTCTACCTAAGCCACCTCTAGAGATGTTAGAGACTCAGAATGTCCCTGGGATGATGTGCAGAGCTGTTTTGCTAGCCCTCCTTAATGTGTAAATGGTGGCCACAGTACAGTGAAAACATCATCTACACCTTAGGAAAAGCTTTGGGCAAGGAGAACTTCCAATGTAACTGCATGTCACATGTTGCAGACTAGGTATGCATAGGAGCCATTAAGAGGTCCTGCCAAAACGTTTGACATAACAAGGTGGTATGTAGAATTCATTAAAACAACACTAAAAAGTAAAATAAGTAACAACAATATTAAAGGGAACCACAGTAAAGAAAGAAGGTCTGCAATGAAATGTGCGTATTTGCTTGTGTGCCCATGCACACAATGCCCGGTTAAGCAAGACATTGTTAACAGGTTGTCAAACTCCTCTATCACACTTCATAGGAAAGAGAAAGTGGGACACCTCAACAGAAGAAGCTCTTTCTTGTTGCTGTTTGATGCACCACCAGGACCTGGCCTGCAGCTCTCAGTGAGAAGTCAGAATGATTTTGTTGAAGGTGTTTTACTTGATTCTCCCTGTCCCAAAGTAATATGAGTATTGTCAGATAAAGGGTGTGCCTCACAACAGCAGCAGTAAGAGAACAGTTCCCAGGGGCTGGTTTACACAAGCACTTTCATTATTTGACTGCAGTATAAAGTGATGATAGATGTGCATGAATGAGCCATAGATGAATCATTGAGCAGCTGGAGGGACATGATAATATCACCCAATAACCATGCACACTCAACTCAAGGGTATTCAATATAAAAAGTTCACACATTTGTCTGAGAGGAATCATGTTTTGAGCAAACAGGTGATAACTAACCAACAGTATAATCCCACCCAAATCAAGTCCTTCTGAGTAAAATTCAAAATGGATTCATGAATCTGCAAATATAAAAGTTTGGATCAAATTTATACTGAGAAACTGGGTGGACAGAGATAGACAAGACCACCCTTCCATCCCGTGCCATTCCCTCTACTCCAGCACACCCTAATAATAACAATAACAATAATAATAATAATTGTTATTATTATTTTTAAAAAACTATACAAAGAGTTAGGAACTCCAGCAAGTTTGGTTGAGCTTTGATGTGATGGGAGAAGCACTCCTAAATCAGGCAGAGGGACATTTCTTGAAGAAGGTCTTTCATCTGAAGAAGGTTCTTTTTGTGGAAGGCAGAACCTGGATCCAGGCTTCTGTTTGCAGTGTAGTACAGTTTGGGAGAATGCACAATCCAAAATGAATTTTGCTAGGAAGTTTGTAAGGTGTCTATTTACCTATAGTCATGTTAGTCTTAAGCAAGGTTTAGGAGGAATCGCTTTGCTAGAAACATTGGCAGCCAAAGATCACATCAAATCTGTTTTGGAACATCCGCACCTGCTTGCTGTTGCCGCTGCCACTGCACCCACCATGGAGAAGCACAACTTCTGCCTGCTCCCACCGCCTGTCACCATGGGCATCCCAACGTGAGTGGTAAGAGCGATGGCGCCAGGGAGAGGAAGAAAGGGGAGCAGTCCTCCAGCTGCCTATACCTTCATAGCCAGCTGGAGCACAGGGTGACTGCCAAAGGGCATCACACATTTGGCACCCATTTAGCACTGGTTTGGTGTTGGTTCAGGCATTGGGTTTCCTTCCAGGGTTATTGCGAGCCTATTGAGGTTATTTTAGTGTAGCTTTTATATTGCTGTATTCTGCATTTTTTGATTTTGGTGTATGGTTTGCTATTGTGTATTTTGTAATTGAATTTGTAAAACCTTCTAGAAAGTCCAATGGGTTACAGGGCAGTATAAAATTGCAATAATAGTAATGCTAATTGTAATCTCACCAATGCTGCTTTTATGCAGAAATTCAGGGAGCAAACATGGAGGAGAATGATCCTTCATAAAGACTGATCTACAGAGTCCTGGGTTCAGGGCTCTTCAACATTTGTATTAATGATTTAGATGAGGAAGTACAAGGAAAGATAATCAGATTTGCAGACAATATGAAACTGGGTGGAATAGCAAACACCCTACAAGACAGAATGAAGCTCCAGGGTGATCTTGATAAAGTTGAACACTGGGCTGAAAGCAACAGAATGAGATTCAATAAGGACAAGTACCAAGTCTTCCATCTAGGGAAAAGAAACCAAATGCATCAATACAAGATGGGAAATATGTTTCTTTTTCAACAGAACTGAAAAAGAAAAAGATCTCAGAGTAATTGTGGACAAAATGTGATGCAACTGCAAAAAGGGCAAATGCTATTTTGGGATGCATTAACAGAAGTATTACTTCTAAATCACAAGAAGTGGTTGTTCCTCTATACTCCTCACTAGTCAGACCTCACCTGGAATAATGTGTCCAGTTCTGGGGACCAAGGTTTAAGACAGAAGCAGGTAAATTAGAAAGGGTCCAGCAGAGGGTGACAAAAATGATCCACAGTTTGGAAACACTGCCCTATGGGGAGAGACTGAGGGAACTGGGCATATTTGGCCTTGAGAAGAGAAGATTGAGGGGGGACGTGATATCCCTCTATAAGTACCTCAAAGACTGTCACAAAGAAGAAGGTCAAGATCTCTTCTTGCTAATGCCAGAATATAGGACACAGAATAATCAATTCAAGTTATTGTGAGCCATCCCGAGGCTGTGTAGCAATGGGGACAGCATATAAAAACTTTAAATAAATAAATAAAATAAATAATAAATAAGTTGTGACAACCCAGATTCAGGCTGGACATCAGGAAAAGCTTTCTCACAGTCAGAGCAATACAACAGTGGAACCAGCTGCCTAGAGAGGTGGTGGGCTCTCCCATGCTAGAGACATTCAAAAAGAAACTGATCAGCCATCTGAGTGGGATGGTGTAATACGGTGTCCTACAACAGCAGAGGAATGGACTCGATGGCCTTCATGGCCCCTTCCAACTCTACTCTTCTGTGATTCTATGAAAAGAGCTTCCCAGAGAATTGTCAGGTGGCCTGCAGAGATGTTCATATCTCACCGAGTCTGGCTCCTTCTCCAACAGAATTGCTCCATTCTGTGTCAGATGGAGACAGTTCCCCAGCAGGAGAAAGTTGAAATGCTGCCTGCTCTGCTAACCTCTCCCAGCAAGGTGTTTCTGCCTGCCAAGGGCCAGGTTTTACTGAACTGCAAAATGGTGGTTTTCATATCCCTCCCTGTAATACATTGCTCCATCTCACAAAATCATGGATCATGCTATCTGTCCCCTGTATAAAACCTGTTCAGTACAGGTAGAGGCATGCAAAATGTTAATGCATAATTTCTTTCTTTCTTTCTTTCTTTCTTTCTTTCTTTCTTTCTTTCTTTCTTTCTTTCTTTCTTTTTTTTTCTTTCTCTCTCTCTCTCTCTCTCTCTCTCTCTCTCTCCCCCCCCCTCTCTCTCTCTCTCTCTCTTCATTGTGCTGGGCTCTGCAATGTGGGCTTTCAGTGCTAAGCACAGGGGGCTGGTGATAGGCAGATTGTGTTCTTTGAAGCTGTTGTTCTGTTTTAGACATTTTTCTCCTGCTGGTACACATTAACATTTAAAGCCTTACAAGAAAGGCCCATCAAATAGCTGACATACTTTGAGATTCTACATATCTCCAACTTTTCTTACTGCTGTTGTGTTTCCTTCTGCCACATCTCCCACTTTTCTTATTCTAGTGTCAGAGGCCTAATAAGCAATCTCATCTCTCTACCTCTTCTCCCTATCTTTCAAGCAAATATGAACATTGGCTGACTCTCAGACACTAGAGTGCAAGAACTCAGAAAATACAATCATCAAGTCACATTTACCAATAGGGACTGTGAAATACAAACATTGGAGCAGTGTAAAAAAGCAATAACAGTGAAAGGGGCTTCTATATGCTTGTATGGCACAATGTTTGGCAGGGCTATTTCTCTTCTGGCCAATCCTGGTCCATGGCATGCATAATATGCATGAACACACCACTTATGCTTTCTATCACGCAGCCACACATTCCCATGCATCACCCTTTCCTTGACTCATCACCATCATCATCATCAGCAGCAGCAGCAGCAGCAGCAGCAGCAGCAGCAGCATCTTGATCATGAGATTAAATGTGTGCAGCAGGACGCGTCCTTTCAATGAGTATAACAAAAGCCACATTTCCAAATGTTTCTTGTCTTTAAACAAAGTAGCCTAAAGATCATCTAGATACAAGCAAACTAATCAGCCCCTGAATTTTCAGGAAGGATCGTCAAAGCAAAAATATCCTGATAGGTATTCATCTTTTCTCCCTGTAGCATCACCAGATACTACAAATCTGGAAGGACATCAAAGCTAGAACATCAAATCAAACTGTACATGGGAATTAATGTAACAGACTGCCCCTCTCTCAAAATCACTTCTTAACCACTGTTTATTGCATTTAGGAAATAACTCTCAAAACTCATCCTAAATGAGCTTAGTGTTCCTCCAGGTTTAGAATTTCTTGCTTTCTAAAGCCCCACCACCTGCCCCTGGCCAGCCTTTAGTATATTGCGAAAGGATTGAAGAAGGGATATGGGGAATTACAGGGCAGCTAGCCTTATGTCCATTCTAGGAAACACAATGGAAAGGCTCATAATAGTGAGAGATCTAGTAACCCTAGATAGGGATGGGAGGTTGGTAGCCACACAGCATGGATTCCATAAAAGCAGATCCTGCCAGATGAACTTTATGGAATTCTATGATAAGATCTTGAGGATGTGGTTTATCTGGACCTCAGCACGGTCTTTGACAAAATGCTACATGATATCCTGGTCAAGAAATTGTTGATAGACTGATCCCAAATGGATTTGGGCAAGGCTGACAGACCACAAGCAGAGGGTGGCTATCAGTGGAGATTCATGAGGATGGCAGCCAGCGACAAGTGCAGTCCCCCAGGGCTCAGTTGTGGGCTCTTTTCTGTTCAACCTTTTTATCAATGACATAGAAGAGGGGATAACCAGTTTGCTGACTTAATTTGTGGATGATATCAAAGTGGGAACAGTGCCACAACTAAGGAGCAGGTGATCCAGAAGGATCTGGGCAGGCTGTGGAAGTGGGCAGGAGACCACAGGATGGCATTCAATGTGGATAAGTGCAAGGTGGAAAGCAGCACCTGAGAAAGGGATTTCAGGATACTTGTCAAGAGAAGGTTGAACATGAGCCAGCAGTGTGCCATGGTGGTTGAAAAGGTAAATGCCACCCTTGGATGCATAGCCAAAATAATGGCTTCCAGTTCTAGGAGGTGTTGATACCACTCTACATGACTCTGGTGCACCCACAACTGGAGGACTGTGTCCAGTTCTGGATTCCACATTATAGGAAAAACATAGGTTAGAAGCAGTTCATCGCAGTGTCACAAGACTGGTAGCTGTGTTGGGAGGGATGACATATGAGGAGAGATTGAGGGAACTGGGTCTTTTCAGCTTGGAGAAGAGACTCTGAGGAGAATCTTTTAGTGACTTCTAGGTATGTAAGGGGATGTCATGTGAAGCAGGGCTGTTACCTGTTGTTCCCTGAAGTGGACAGCAGGATGCGTTCCAGTGGGACAAGCTCAAGGAACCAGACTTCAAGTTGGATGTCAAGAAGTATCTCCTAGCCATTAGGACACCTAGGATATGGATTGGGCTACCAAGGGAGGCGGTGGATGGCCCAAGAGACCCCTTCTGACTCCCTTTTTTCAATGTTTCTATGTTGTATGAAACAAAGATGGTGGAAATGAGGTTGTGTCATGGTCAATTTTATACCATCTGAAAAGGATGAATTTGCATCACTTCCAATATCAGGCTCTGCTTATTCCCTTTGTACCCAATAGGACACCAGTCACATTTCTGGACCAGGAATTGGGAGAAACATAAGACTTCCCAATGTGGCTACTGAAGGACCATGGCCAAAGTCAGAAGCCATTAGTGATCCATAGACTTTCAAAGTTTGATAGAGAACAGTTTCTGCATTATCTAGCAAGGAACTCTTGAAGCCTTTCCCACTCTTTTCAATACTTTATTCCACAAAGAAGTAATTGAGTAATTTGGCAACTTATTTTTATTTTCTTTTACTAGTAACACTGAATAATGTAAGGAAGAGATGGAGAATCTCTTTCAGTTTGATGGCTGGATTCCATTTTGAAGACACTTTTTAGAGGAAATTGCAAAGATAGATGGGGCTAAAGGTAAATGAGATTAAAGAAAAATATGAGTTCTTCCTGACAATAACTAAGTCTTTGGAGGCAATAGCTAAGTCTTGTTGCTTGGAGAATAAATGTGCAAAAAGAAAAAAATCAGGAAATGATTTGTAGTTGGGAAAAAGGCTGGTATCATTGAAAGGGAATGCAGCTATCTGAACCTGTAGCACTGGACTGGGCACCCAGGTAGGCAGTATTTTGCAAGTAGACCTGAGGCTTTCATCTGAGACTTGGAACAGAATAGGGATATTTGATGACAAATTATCATGTAGAAATCAATGGGTAAAGCTCTTCATGGATATAAATATAATGGCCTCCTAATGTCTGAATATGGTCAGGTCACTGTGAATGGCATCCACTGAAAAACGAGCAACCTTACAGACCATTATGGAACTAACCCCATTCAACTAAGTGAGACTATTTTCTCAATCAGGGTCACCCAGTGAAATTGGTTGCAAATAGATTCAGTACTTCTTTATTACACAGCATGATTGTAACAAGATAGTGTGGATGAAGCCTAGTCTATACTTGAAGCACAGTGTACTGGGTTTGTGAGGGAATATCATGTGGAGAAGGGCCGTAACCTGTTCTTCCCTGCAGTGGGGCAGAGCTCAGGGAATCAAGATTTAGGGTGGATGCCAAGAAGTACTTCCTGACAGTTAGGACTCCTAGGATATGGAATCAGCTTCCAAGGGAGGTGGTTGAGGCCCCGTCAGTGAGGGTATCCAAGGAAAGACTGGGCAACCACATGTTGAGGTTTACATAAGCAAAGCCGGCTGGAGCCAGGGTCAGACTAGATGGCCTGGGAAGCTCCTTCTCACTCACTTTGCTTCTACGTTTCTATGTGTAAAGTCTGTGCAAGTGGATGGAGACCATATTTCTGAATGTTCCCCTGGATTTTTATTTTGTAAATCTCCTTGTGAGTAGAAAGTCCAGTGTGAAGAGAGCAAGTCCAGAACCTTTTATGCACAGTGGGGCACTTTTTAGTGTTAGCTTGTTTTAATTTTGGGGACTGAAATTACATGGGGAATAATTTAAAATGGTATTCTTTATCTGTGGTCTGAAGTGGTATGGTCCATTAAACAGTTCAAAATCTGACAATACAAAGCCAGCTTCTGTTTTTCATTAAACTCTAGATGAAGGCATTGCAGACGAAACAGAACTAATTGATAATGGCTTACAATTACAATGGCTTAATGAGGGTGCAGATACTTTAAATCTGTTTAAGGTTGTACTCCATGGCAAAAGTTTTCATGTCAGCTCCATATAAAGGAATTTGGTGAATTCATTGATGGTATATGTGTCAATGGTTTTTTACCATGATAAATAAAACCTCCCTGTCCAGAAGCAGGGAGCTAAGACTTGCAGATGCTGGAAACAAATAATAAGTAACTTTGAGTTTAACTTACCCGTGTTCTGACCTAATGGTATTTTGCTTTCCTGTCCTCAGCTCATGTCATTGGCCATACTTTGTAATGGTGCAGAAGTAAGTTATTACAAAGAGAAAATGAAACTCAACAGGTAGTTCCAAATTAAATAGTCTGGCTTTCACACACATCATATGAATTGTTAAGGCAAATGAGCAAGAAAATGACTCTTCAGAGTATGAACATTATCCCAATAGGAGCATTACATTAAATTACATTAAATCACAAGGCGTTTACCTGTAGAGGACTTCTGAGTCAATGGGAAAGCCCCCTTGCCAAGGTACTTTGTGCGCTCACAAGAGGATACAGTTTTGGCTTTGAATTCTTTTGTGCTTCTGCATGTGCCTGTGTGTGCTATTTCCCTTGAGAAAACTGTTTTCCCTTTGTCTCAAGTTTCACTAAAGATATGCTGTAGTTGCTCACTAGCGGAACATGATATTAAAAAAAACAAACAGTAATTGGATTGCATCTCATGAGTGATAAACAAAATTGTTCATCTTATTGCACACTTATAAAGGTTTTAGGTGAAAACTGTGTGTGTGGATACAGAAGTTTCAAGGTCATACTTCCTGCTCTATCTTTCTGTGCAATCATAATCTTCAGCAGATGGACAGATGGATGCATAGACAGATACATATCCTGGTCATGCCTTATAGAAGCCACTCACTCTCCATATATAAGTGGGGACATGGCTATGCTGTGTAGCCCTGGCCCATGTCACATGTGGCGTGTTTCCTAGGCACTCACATGAATAGCATGAATGCCTGGAGCAGACAGCCCTGCACTCACATGTGTACAGGCCTCTTCCCTCCATGCATCCATGGTCTGTGGCATGACCTTGCACTTGTGTGGGGATAAGCAGGCTAAATGGTGCTTAAATAGGGTGGGCAGGATAGAGAATTTAAAATGTTCCTGTTGAGATGCACTAAATGCACACATGTCCATAGAGTGCTTTGAATATAACTTATTACGGTGGAAAGACCAAATGATACTAAGCTGAAAAGGTCCCAAGAAAGAACAGTTTTGACACAAGAACAATAAAAAGGACAAGGTGAAAGAGAAGAAAGAGCAAGCGTAAACATTTCTCCCTCACGTTTTTTATTATTATCCATGCTTCTGTGCATCCTTTCATGGCCTTATGATTTCCTGATGGTTATTACCTGCCCCCACCCAATCAAAAAGTCAAAAATACAGTGCTATTTTTATCATGTTTGAAATTCAGTTTGCATGGACTTTTGAAGGGACAGCTATTTTATGGTATGATTGTTCCCTGCAGATTTGTTCTTATTTTTGAAATCAGAAGTCTTTCAGGTGCATCATTATTCGCAGCCATGTTGTTCTTTGCAGCCGTTCTTCTTGTTCTGCTCCCTTTTCACATCTCCTGAGTTTCCATAGCAGGTGGCAATCCTGTTCTGTGGAGCTTTAGTTCAAAGATCTTTCTTCTAGGATGAAGAGAAACCTTTTTTTTTCTGTTCTGCCTAAGAAGGAATGTCTAGAAACAGTTGGAACAAAATTGGAAAAGGCTTGTTCTTGGTCTCCTGGTGAGATTTTTAGGTAATGTTACAAAATTGTCTATATAAAGGGAGATAGGAGGACAAAGCCATTAAAGCTATACCAAGTATGTTATACTGGACAAAAGTATAATATATCTGAGGAAAGAGTAGTATTCACTGTGTGTTAAAGAAGATACAGAAATTTAAATTACATATGTTCTTATCCCTGTACATTTATTTATTTGGAATACTTATATGCCGCCCTATTCGCAAAAGCCTCGGGGTGGCTTCCAATACAAATAAATAGCTATACAAATACATAAAAAACTGGAAATATCCTGGCATAAATATAAAATCAATAAATAAATTCAACAATTAAAATGTTTAAATGAAAAGGTCTTGGCCTGGCACCAAAAACAAATAACGACAGTGCCAGGCAGACATCTCTGGGGAGCGCATTCCATAAGTAGGGTGCCACCACAGAGAAGGCCCTCCTCCGGGTACTCACCCTCCTAATATCTTTCACGGAGGGTTCCCAGAGAAGGGCCTCTGTCGCCGATCTCAAGGGGTGGGAGGGCAGGTACGGACGCAAGCGCTCCTTTAGATAACCAGGTCCCAAGCCTTTAAGGGCTTTGTAGGTGATAACCAGCACCTTGAATTGGGCCCGGACTTCGATGGGTAGCCAGTGCAGCTGACGGAGGACTGGGATTATATGAGAACACCCGTCAGCAACCTGGCAGCTCTATTTTGCACCATCTGAAGTATCTGGACCATCTTCAAGGGCAGCCCCACATAGAGCGCATTACAGAAGTCTAATCGGGAAGTGACCAATGCATGTGTCACTGTCACCAGGCAATCGTTCTCCAGGTAGGGACGCAGCTGATGGATCAACCGAAGCTGAAGGAAAGCGCTCCTCACCACCGCCGTCACCTGAGCTTCTAACGACAGCTCTTGGTCAAGGAGCACTCCCAAGCTGCGGACCCTGTCCCAAAGAGGGAGTGCAACCCCATTCAGGACAAGGTCCAGGTCCCCTACCCCGAAGCCTGAACCGCCTACCAACAGGATCTCCGTCTTGTCTGGATTGAACTTCAGTTTATTGGTCCTCAATAATACATGTATTATTTCATTTGATAAAATGAATATAATGATCTCTCTCTGGCTCTGCTCTGTGATCAAACCAGCTAAATGCATAATTACTCAGAACAAAATCCAAGCTGCAACTAATAGGCTATAACTTCCTGAAATGACTGAAGCTATACAAATGTTCACTCCAGAAAATGCATACAACCCCACAAACACACAAATATGCAAATCCTACTACCATGCATATTTTCACACTTAGTCTATGGGGGAAATGCAGTTTTGGATGGGATCATCATCATCAATCACTGCCATGATCATCAACAGAATGAGATTCAATAGGGCAAGTGTCAAGTTCTCCACCTAGGAAAAAGAAACTAAATGCATTGATGGGGACTATGTGGCTCAACAGAACTAAAAAATAAAAATACTTTGGAATTATTGTAGACAACAGGATAAAATGAGCTAACACTGTGATGCAGCTGCAAAAAGGCAAATGCTATTTTGGGATGCATTCACAGAAGTATTACTTTCAAATCATGAGAAGTGGTTGTTCCTCTATACTCCTCACTAGTCAGACCCAATCTGGAATACTGTGTCCAGTTCTGGGCTCCAAGATTTCAGAAAGGTACAGAAAATTGAGGGCAACTAAAATCATCCAGGGTTTGGAAGCACTGCCCTGTGAGGAGAAACTGAGAGAACTGGGCATGCTTAGCCTTGAGAAGAGGACTGGTGGTGGGCATGATATCCTTCCATAAGTAACTCAATGGCTGCCTCAAAGAGCAAGGTCAAGATCTCTTCTCAGTAATACCAGAGTGCAGGACATGGAATAATCAACTCAAGTTGCAAGGACCTAGATTCAGGCTGGATGTTAGGAAAAGCTTCCTCACTGTCAGAGTTATGCGACAGTGAAACCAGTTGCATAGAGAGGTGGTGGGCTCTCCTACACTAAGACATTCAAGATGAAACTGGACAGCCATCTGAGTGGGATGGTGTAAATTAGTGTTCTGCAACAGCAGGGGTTGGACTTGATGGCCTTCATGGCCCCTTCCAACTCTACTATTCCCTGATTCCATGCTTCTGTGGTCTTGGGAAAAATTGATCTCTGGGATCAGAAACTTGAACTTATTTGAGTCTATTGTGGATTTCTGAAATATCCCTACAATTCAGAGCATTAGAATCACAGAATCATAGATAGATTCTGACTTATATCCCAGAAGCCCTAGACCAGCTGGGGCAGCTTGTTCTGATCTGCTCTTCTCTGCTCTGCTAGGAGTCAGGAACCAGAAAAGGGGTGTGCTTGAATTTCTGCTTGATTATGGCTCATAGGTAATCTTGGAGTAGCTGTTTCACTCAGTCTAACTTACAGCACAACTTTGTTGTGTAGACAAGTGGGTAAAGTCCATTTTTATACATCACCCTGAGGCCCTTAGAGAAAGGACAGGAAGTAATGTAAGGCATGCATGATGCTTGTTCTGGCTTTCTCTCCCAAGCTTCTTTCTTTACTAGCAGTATTTATATGTCATTCTCATATGCTATTACATTCTATATGAATGGACCCCAATGTTAGCACAATTCATATCCAGTTCATGAACATTAGGAAAACTGGAAAATGCTAAGTAACATAATTACTTAATGAACTTCTGTATTATTTCTCTTTCTCTCCTCTTTCTCCTTCTTTGCCTTTTTCTTCAAAATAATATTTGTATTTTCAGAAGTGTGATACAATTGCTACCAGATGATTGCTGGTGCATCCTTATGCTTCACAAAATATTTTTAATGCATACATGCCTACATTGTTTGTCCTGGACTAAGGCAGTCATGTAAACGAGGTTCTATGAAATTCTACAGAGTTCACTTATGCATAAAAGGTAAAGGTTTCCCCTTGACGTTATGTCCAGTCATGCCTGACTCTAGGGGGCGGTGCTCATCTCCATTTCCTAGCCGAGGGAGCCGGCGTTTGTCTGCAGACAGTCTCTGTGGTCATGTGGCCGGCATGACTAAACACCAAAGTGCAGGGAACCGTGTTACCTTCCCACTGAAGTGGTACCTTTTTATCTACTTGCATTTGCATGCTTTCAAACTGCAAGGTTGGCAGGAGCTGGGACAGAGCAACAGTAACTCACCCCGTTGTACAGATTCGAACCGGCGACTTCGATCAACCAGCTCAGCAGCACAGCAGTTTAAACCACTGCGCCACCTGCAGTCCCCACTTATGCATAACCAGGAACAAAAGTGTAGTCCAGGTTGCATTTTCCATGCAGAACAAGCATTCTAATTTGCCTTTAACAGCTCTCTTCGAACAGCAAAGTAAAGTGTGCATTTCTGTTGCTGATCAATCATCCCTATGTACTGATGTGGCCCCTGGGTCTTCCAGAATTCCAAAACTTCATGCACCAGCAAAGAGATGTTTGAATTTATGTTCTCCCATCAGAGAACCCTCATCCCAGTGATGTGTCTTCCTCCCTGGAATGTTTGGCTTAGTGCTCCATATGCATTGAGAGTATTCCTTGGATGATTCTAATATTTTGCATTCTTGAAATAGCCCCTTCTTTGATACAAGCAAATTTACTTCATTGTGCCAGATGGACACATTGTGCTTTCCCATTCTGGGGGAAGTCATACCCACTGACACTCCAAGTTTCAGACCCTATCAATGTGCACCCCTGAGAAAGTGTCTGTCAGCTGCCATACAGGAGAGGCAAGGGGAAGGGATATAACTCACTGCTTCAAGCTGCCAAATTCCCCTGGCTGAATACTGTATGGACTACACAGATATGACCTGGCTAGGGAAGCCTTTTCCAAATATAAATATTAGGCTATAAATGTTACTGCAAGCTTCAACCACATGAATTCATTAAAATTAATCAATGTCTGTTAAAACAAAATAACCCTAGTATGCATACTAAGTTTTAGTTGTCTAGGTTCCACAGTGTTGGTATATAAGCAAGAGCTTATAATAATAAATAAATAAGCAAGTAAGCAAGCAAGCTGCCCTTTGTATCTGAAAGCAGGGACAAGCACCACATAATCAAAAGGGAGATGTAGAACACAAAACCATGGTATGGAAATTTGGATGCAGTTTCCAGTTACCAGGAAATTTTAGCGATTCCCCATGCTGTAAGAATGTGTAGTAAGCACTATCAAAATATATGAAAAAAAGCTTACAATTTCCAAGGTAGTCAGTTTGGACATGACTTAAATGTTGAATGTCCAAAGGTCAACATTTCCTCTTTAGAAATGACTTTCAGAATAGATGGTTTAAATACTTCCAGAATTGTGTCAAGTGAAAGGTTATATTCAACATCACTGTCAGTGCTACTGCTTCCATCTGTCCGTCTGCCCTTCCTTCCTTCTTTCTTTCCTACCTGGGTTCCAATGGATCAGGTAACAGAATCAATTGTTCACAGTATACAGTGTGAATTATGTTCCAAATTGTGTTTGTTATGTGTTGTGGCTTGAAAAATAGGCTTATGCAGTTGTTTTTTTGCAAAGCAGAAGAGTTTTGATCAGTTTTCTTTGGCTACTAAAGTGGAGATAGGAAGTATCTGTCATACAGATAGAATAGTCAGCCAGCCAATTTTAGCTGGCTTTCCTGCCAGTTTATTGCTGCTGTAATCTCTGGACAAAAGGGAAAGGAGGTGTCTGGCTATTTTCTTCCGTACAGATACCCAATCCCAATATACTTATAAGCACTGTAAATACATATACAATAGCAGGAGGAGGAACAGAAGTCTTGCATATACAGATCTGTGGAATTTTATACCACATATATTGTTGTCTGATAGGTGGCTAATTAATTTCTGCTTAATTGGCAAGATGGTAGAGAAAGGCAGCAAACCAAGCAGTTACAAGTGCGTTGCACTATTCTACCATTTGGTTGTTCTTCATTTAACCAGTACCCATCTTGTGTATCTTTGGCAGCATTACTTAAAGATAAACATATTTTGATAAACTGATTATTGGCTCTAGACATTTACAAATCCATGAAACACAGCATGTTCCAAAATGCTGTTAGTATGGTAGTAAAACCAACAGCAGTTCACAATAAGGATTCATTCATGAAAGTCCTTTCATAAGATGTCTTCTTCCATGGGGCAATGTTGTTCTTTTTAATACGGCCCCTAAAATACATTTCACTCAGTTCTTCCCAATTCAACTCCTCCACCACCACCACCACCTCTTTTTCCTCCTCCTCCTCCTCCTCCTCCTCCTCCTCATTATTATTATTATTATTATTATTATTATTATTATTATTATTATTATTAAAACTGGGTTAAATAGCCAAAGGCCCTTCTATACTTCAGGTATCTGGAAATGCTATGGAATGCTTGTATATATGCTTGAGAAAGGGATGAATAGATTAGTCAATTTTCATTCTGCACTTTCTATCATATTTCTATATTAATTTTATGGCCACATAAAACTTTTCATTTACATACTACTTTGGAATGCATCTTTTCTTTTAAAATATGCATCCCTTTCTCAAAATGTATCATTTTTAATTTTTTAAGCCAATAATTTAATTGCAACTTTTAGGAAAGTGCAAAATCTGAGGGACAAATGCATTCTCATCTGTATCTTGATTTGAGGTGTATTGATCAGGTACACTTTGTTGGCTTTCATAAAGATCAATTCTTTAAGCACAGAGATGAGAGAATGTACCGGGTTTAGTGAATTTTGAAAGAACAAGTTATTCCTATCTCTTGTAAGAAATATTTTGTGAATTCAGTAAATTCTTAACAAAAATGAACTGAAATTTAATTCCATTTACTGGACTGAAGATTCTATTCCTCTTGTGATGCTTGGTGTATATTCTACAATCAAAGTCAAATGGCTATGCATTAATAAAATCAGTCAATAGATTTATGTAAAGATGATTATGCTAATGTATGTATTTGAAATGGAGCTGTTAATTCTTTTTTATTCCCCGTTGTGCTTTTTCCTTGTTCTTTCCACATCCCACCCATATCAAGGCAGTTGTTCGCATATACTGAACTATGGTATGTTTCATGTTATAAATATTTGTTGCAAATGAAAGGATTTAAAATAGGCAAACATTAACCTGCT